>NW_027316501.1:195000-197538 GCF_026437365.1 Eucyclogobius newberryi | reverse complement strand
GTCCAGAGCAACATGAGGAGAGACCAGACACAGCCTGTCTGACCCCTCTGTCCAGAGCAAACATGAGGAGAGACCAGACACAGCCCTGTCTGACCCTTCTGTCCAGAGCAAACATGAGGAGAGACCAGACACAGCCCTGTCTGACCCCTCTGTCCAGAGCAAACATGAGGAGAGACCAGACACAGCCCTGTCTGACCCCTCTGTCCAGAGCAAACATGAGGAGAGACCAGACACAGCCCTGTCTGACCCTCTGTCCAGAGCAAACATGAGGAGAGACCAGACACAGCCCTGTCTGACCCTTCTGTCCAGAGCAAACATGAGGAGAGACCAGACACAGCCCTGTCTGACCCCTTCTGTCCAGAGCAAACATGAGGAGAGACCAGACACAGCCCTGTCTGACCCCTTCTGTCCAGAGCAAACATGAGGAGAGACCAGACACAGCCCTGTCTGACCCCTCTGTCCAGAGCAAACATGAGGAGAGACCAGACACAGCCCTGTCTGACCCTTCTGTCCAGAGCAAACATGAGGAGAGACCAGACACAGCCCTGTCTGACCCCTCTGTCCAGAGCAAACATGAGGAGAGACCAGACACAGCCCTGTCTGACCCCTCTGTCCAGAGCAAACATGAGGAGAGACCAGACACAGCCCTGTCTGACCCTCTGTCCAGAGCAAACATGAGGAGAGACCAGACACAGCCCTGTCTGACCCCTCTGTCCAGAGCAAACATGAGGAGAGACCAGACACAGCCCTGTCTGACCCCTCTGTCCAGAGCAAACATGAGGAGAGACCAGACACAGCCCTGTCTGACCCTCTGTCCAGAGCAAACATGAGGAGAGACCAGACACAGCCCTGTCTGACCCTTCTGTCCAGAGCAAACATGAGGAGAGACCAGACACAGCCCTGTCTGACCCTCTGTCCAGAGCAAACATGAGGAGAGACCAGACACAGCCCTGTCTGACCCCTCTGTCCAGAGCAAACATGAGGAGAGACCAGACACAGCCCTGTCTGACCCTTCTGTCGAGAGCAAACATGAGGAGAGACCAGCACAGCCCTGTCTGACCCCTCTGTCCAGAGCAAACATGAGGAGAGACCAGACACAGCCCTGTCTGACCCCTCTGTCCAGAGCAAACATGAGGAGAGACCAGACACAGCCCTGTCTGACCCCTCTGTCCAGAGCAAACATGAGGAGAGACCAGACACAGCCCTGTCTGACCCCTCTGTCCAGAGCAAACATGAGGAGAGACCAGACACAGCCCTGTCTGACCCTTCTGTCCAGAGCAAACATGAGGAGAGACCAGACACAGCCCTGTCTGACCCCTCTGTCCAGAGCAAACATGAGGAGAGACCAGACACAGCCCTGTCTGACCCTTCTGTCGAGAGCAAACATGAGGAGAGACCAGCACAGCCCTGTCTGACCCCTCTGTCCAGAGCAAACATGAGGAGAGACCAGACACAGCCCTGTCTGACCCCTCTGTCCAGAGCAAACATGAGGAGAGACCAGACACAGCCCTGTCTGACCCCTCTGTCCAGAGCAACATGAGGAGAGACCAGACACAGCCCTGTCTGACCCCTCTGTCCAGAGCAAACATGAGGAGAGACCAGACACAGCCCTGTCTGACCCCTCTGTCCAGAGCAAACATGAGGAGAGACCAGACACAGCCCTGTCTGACCCTTCTGTCCAGAGCAAACATGAGGAGAGACCAGACACAGCCCTGTCTGACCCTTCTGTCCAGAGCAAACATGAGGAGAGACCAGACACAGCCCTGTCTGACCCTTCTGTCCAGAGCAAACATGAGGAGAGACCAGACACAGCCCTGTCTGACCCCTCTGTCCAGAGCAAACATGAGGAGAGACCAGACACAGCCCTGTCTGACCCCTCTGTCCAGAGCAAACATGAGGAGAGACCAGACACAGCCCTGTCTGACCCTTCTTTCGAGAGCAAACATGAGGAGAGACCAGGCACAGCCCTGTCTGACCCCTCTGTCCAGAGCAAACATGAGGAGAGACCAGACACAGCCCTGTCTGACCCCTCTGTCCAGAGCAAACATGAGGAGAGACCAGACACAGCCCTGTCTGACCCCTCTGTCCAGAGCAAACATGAGGAGAGACCAGACACAGCCCTGTCTGACCCCTCTGTCCAGAGCAAACATGAGGAGAGACCAGACACAGCCCTGTCTGACCCTTCTGTCCAGAGCAAACATGAGGAGAGACCAGACACAGCCCTGTCTGACCCCTCTGTCCAGAGCAAACATGAGGAGAGACCAGACACAGCCCTGTCTGACCCTTCTTTCGAGAGCAAACATGAGGAGAGACCAGGCACAGCCCTGTCTGACCCCTCTGTCCAGAGCAAACATGAGGAGAGACCAGACACAGCCCTGTCTGACCCCTCTGTCCAGAGCAAACATGAGGAGAGACCAGACACAGCCCTGTCTGACCCCTCTGTCCAGAGCAAACATGAGGAGAGACCAGACACAGCCCTGTCTGACCCCTCTGTCCAGAGCAAACATGAGGAGAGACCAGACACAGCCCTGTCTGACC
>NW_027316501.1:0-190000 GCF_026437365.1 Eucyclogobius newberryi | reverse complement strand
GCGGCGCGGACAGCGCGGCGGCGTGGAACACCAGCGGTGAGACACGTATTTGACCTCTGACCCTGTCTCAGTGTCTTCATTACGCTAAAGAACTTAATGAAGACACTGAGACAAAAGGATGACTTATGTTGCACCAAAGCAATAATACAATCATAATTTTAACATTTTCTGATGAAAGTCCAGAACATTCTGCAGTGTCCAGTCTCTGACCCCCCCCCTCCCCCCCTCTCTGCAGATCTGACCGCGCGACTCTCGTGGATTAAATGGGACTAAACCCTGGACCTTTGTCACATGAAGTATTTTGCACAAACAGTGGGCGTGTCCTCATGAATATGCATGAGTGTGACGTCACTGTGTCTCATCAGCTTCTCTTGCATTTATTTGTATTTATGGATTATTTATTGTATTAAAGGCGGTATGGACGATTTTTTGGCGATTTGAGAACGCAGGCGGAAGTGCTCATGCCACTCCCCCGTGCTCATGCCACTCCCCCGTGCTCATGCCACTCCCCCGTGCACATGCCACTCCCCCGTGCTCATGCCACTCCCCCGTGCACATGCCACTCCCCCGTGCTCATGCCACTCCCCCGTGCACATGCCACTCCCCCGTGCTCATGCCACTCCCCCGTGCACATGCCACTCCCCCGTGCTCATGCCACTCCCCCGTGCTCATGCCACTCCCCCGTGCTCATGCCACTCCCCCGTGCTCATGCCACTCCCCCGTGCACATGCCACTCCCCCGTGCTCATGCCACTCCCCCGTGCACATGCCACTCCCCCGTGCTCATGCCACTCCCCCGTGCACATGCCACTCCCCCGTGTGGACTGATACAACACACACGTGTGTTTGTTTATTAGCGCAACAGATCGCATCACATCTCTCGTCTCCCGTAGATTTCTGTCCACTTCTGCGTCAGCTCCAACTGTCTTTCTCCGTCTTCATTTTGCCCCGTACACTGAGGGAACTATATTATGATAGATCCATGCGCTTAGACACACGGAAACGTGGGGACGAGCCTGACGCGGCTGCAGGTGAGCGACAGGTGCGTTTTATGATTGACATGTGGCAGGACAAATGATTTATCCACGACACGAGGAAATATGATACAAAATTGCTGAAAAAAATCGTCCATTCCACCTTTTAATGTAACGTGAGAACTCAAAAACATATGAAATGCCATTCTTTTTATTTAATTTAATAAATGCTTCATCTTTACATTTGTATTCTTTGGTTTGAAAAGACCATTAAACACAATAAAGACATAAATATTGTTAATAATGTTAGAATTCACAATTTAAACTTCACACATTCTCATAAATAACAGCTTTTATTCATTATTTCACAGTTTCAGTCCAAACATCAGGCTCGGGTTTGTTGTTTTATTACATTTTTATTGTTTTATTCTTTGTTTTAAGCTCTGATCCACAATGTCTCATTTTAAATGTCTCACACTTGTGTTTGTCTGGAGAGTTCAGGCCATGAACAGTCACAAGAACCTGCTTCACTTAAAAACGGAGTTTTTTTGTAGTTTTTCCTGCAGAAGGAGGGTCTAAGGACAGGGGCCCCTGGGACATCGTCCCTCGTCCGAATCCGTTTTTCACTGTCGCCCTCAGAGGAAACTGTTGTTGAGATTTTGGGCGTTAGAAATAAAATTGAATTGAAAAGTTATTCGGGGCCTCCGCTCGGGCCTCGGGGCCTCCGCTCGGGCCTCGGGGCCTCCGCTCGGGCCTCCACTATCTCAGGCCGCGTCCGTCCCCGCGCAGCCCACCTCCGGCCGGGCCCCGGGCTTGGGGCCCCTCAGCACCAGGCACATGACGGTGCGGCGGATCTTGTGCAGCTTCAGGCCGTAAACCAGCGGGTTGATCACGGGCGGGATCAGGAGGAATTCCACCGCCAAGAAGTTTGAAAGATGCTGCGAAATGTGCGCGTGTCCGAAGCGCATGTAGAGCAGGTCCAGGAGCGTGGAGCCGCCGAACGTGAGCAGCGACACCACGTGCGGGACGCACGTCTGCGTGAAGCGGCGCGTGCTCTCGCGGCTCCGCAGGCACGTGCGCACCAGGTACAGGTACGAGTAGAACACGAACACGAAGTGTCCGAAGTAGAAGAGCATGTTGAAATAACCCACGGCCGCGTTTCCCGGCGGCGGCACGCACGCCAGTGACGTCACCATCCAGTTGACGCAGTAGATGCGGTTGATCGTGGTCCCGCAGAGCGCGCGCCCGAGCAGCGTGGCCGTGTTCATGAACATGGCGACCAGCGGCACGAGCCACGACACGAACACGAACAGCCACATGCGCGCGCGCGTCATGATCACGTGATACGACAGCGGGCGGCAGATGGCCACGTAACGGTCGTACGCCATGAGCGCGAGGATCGAGAAGTCCCCGCACGTGGACGAGTGGATGACGTAACCCTGGAGCATGCACGCGCCGTACGACACCGGGCCGCGGTGCACCAGGTCCGCAAGGAACTTTGGGTAAAAGCCGAGCGTCCCGTACAGCGCGTTCACGCACAAGTTACACAAGAAGATGTACATGGGTTCGTGCATGGCCCGGTCCAGAGCCACGGCCACGATTATCGTCCCGTTTCCCACGAGAATCAGGACGTACCAAAGCAGCGTGACCGCGAACAACAGCGCCCTCTGTGGCCGACTGAAGTCAAAGCCCGAGAGCGTCAGCAGCGGAGCGTAAGCGCCGCGTGAAGCGTTCTCCATCAGGACTAAACCAGGACTAAACCAGGACTAAACCAGGTCTAAACCAGGTCTAAACCAGGTCTAAACCAGGTCTAAACCAGGACTAAACCAGGACTAAACCAGGTCTAAACCAGGACTAAACCAGGACTAAACCAGGACTAAACCAGGTCTAAACCAGGTCTAAACCAGGTCTAAACCAGGACTAAACCAGGACTAAACCAGGTCTAAACCAGGACTAAACCAGGTCTAAACCAGGACTAAACCAGGTCTAATCCAGGTCTAAACCAGGTCTAAACCAGGACTAAACCAGGACTAAACCAGGTCTAAACCAGGTCTAAACCAGGTCTAAACCAGGTCTAAACCAGGTCTAAACCAGGTCTAAACCAGGACTAAACCAGGACTAAACCAGGTCTAAACCAGGACTAAACCAGGTCTAAACCAGGTCTAAACCAGGTCTAAACCAGGTCTAAACCAGGACTAAACCAGGTCTAAACCAGGTCTAAACCAGGACTAAACCAGGTCTAAACCAGGACTAAACCAGGACTAAACCAGGACTAAACCAGGTCTAAACCAGGACTAAACCAGGACTAAACCAGGTCTAAACCAGGACTAAACCAGGACTAAACCAGGACTAAACCAGGACTAAACCAGGTCTAAACCAGGTCTAAACCAGGACTAAACCAGGACTAAACCAGGTCTAAACCAGGTCTAAACCAGGTCTAAACCAGGTCTAAACCAGGACTAAACCAGGTCTAAACCAGGACTAAACCAGGACTAAACCAGGACTAAACCAGGTCTAAACCAGGTCTAAACCAGGTCTAAACCAGGTCTAAACCAGGACTAAACCAGGTCTAAACCAGGACTAAACCAGGTCTAAACCAGGTCTAAACCAGGTCTAAACCAGGTCTAAACCAGGACTAAACCAGGTCTAAACCAGGTCTAAACCAGGACTAAACCAGGTCTAAACCAGGACTAAACCAGGACTAAACCAGGTCTAAACCAGGACTAAACCAGGTCTAAACCAGGACTAAACCAGGACTAAACCAGGACTAAACCAGGTCTAAACCAGGACTAAACCAGGACTAAACCAGGTCTAAACCAGGACTAAACCAGGACTAAACCAGGACTAAACCAGGTCTAAACTAGGACTAAACCAGGTCTAAACCAGGTCTAAACCAGGTCTAAACCAGGTCTAAACCAGGTCTAAACCAGGACTAAACCAGGTCTAAACCAGGACTAAACCAGGACTAAACCAGGTCTAAACCAGGACTAAACTAGGACTAAACCAGGTCTAAACCAGGTCTAAACCAGGTCTAAACCAGGACTAAACCAGGTCTAAACCAGGACTAAACCAGGACTAAACCAGGTCTAAACCAGGACTAAACCAGGTCTAAACCAGGTCTAAACCAGGTCTAAACCAGGACTAAACCAGGTCTAAACCAGGTCTAAACCAGGTCTAAACCAGGTCTAAACCAGGACTAAACCAGGACTAAACCAGGTCTAAACTAGGACTAAATCAGGTCTAAACCAGGTCTAAACCAGGACTAAACCAGGACTAAACCAGGTCTAAACCAGGTCTAAACCAGGTCTAAACCAGGACTAAACCAGGTCTAAACCAGGACTAAACCAGGACTAAACCAGGACTAAACCAGGACTAAACCAGGTCTAAACTAGGACTAAACCAGGTCTAAACCAGGTCTAAACCAGGACTAAACCAGGACTAAACCAGGACTAAACCAGGACTAAACCAGTTCTAAACCAGGTCTAAACCAGGACTAAACCAGGACTAAACCAGGTCTAAACCAGGACTAAACCAGGACTAAACCAGGTCTAAACCAGGTCTAAACCAGGTCTAAACCAGGTCTAAACCAGGACTAAACTAGGACTAAACCAGGTCTAAACCAGGTCTAAACTAGGACTAAACCAGGACTAAACCAGGACTAAACCAGGACTAAACCAGGACTAAACCAGGACTAAACCAGGACTAAACCAGGACTAAAGCAGGACTAAACCAGGACTAAAGCAGAAACATGAAATAAACATAGATTGGATTCAGAGACTGAAACACTTTTGCACAGAAAACATTCAATTTGAAAAGAATCAGTGAGAGAAAAGCAGCAGCTGCAGTAGTAGTAGTAGTAGGAGGAGTATTTAAGTCCTTTTTCAGTCGCTTTGGGGAAAGTGATGAAAGACTTTTGGTCTTAATGAGTCTGTGGGGAGGAGCTGTTTGTGGTCAGAGGTCATCAGAGGGTCAGCTCCCGGGGGCCTCCTTCCACTCACCAAAACAACTCCAGATGCCCTCCCAGCCCGACCTTCACTTCAATGAGGAAATCTAGAAAAGGTCAAATATGTGTGACATTTGAACATTTCTTATGTAACTACGAAACACAAGATCATTTACACCAGCAGGAGAAGAACAATGGCTCCTGGCTCCTGGCTCCTGGCTCCTGGCTCCTGGCCCTGGCTCCTGGCTCCTGGCCCCTGGCTCCTGGCTCCTGGCTCCTGGCTCCTGGCTCCTGGCTCCTGGCTCCTGGCTCCTGGCTCCTGGCTCTGGCTCCTGGCTCCTGGCTCCTGGCTCCTGGCTCCTGGCCCTGGCCCTCAGGCGTGGCGCCTGCTCTAATGATGGGATTCTTTGTTCCTTAATAAATGTATTTAAAGATTTTAGACTCTTCCTCTTAAAGTCGAGTCAGAGGAAAAGCTCCATCGTTATTACGAGTTCACGTGGAGAGAAATATAATGAGCCAGAAAATCTCTCAAGAATGAAACCCGCACTAAGAACCAGGCTAGCAGTGTTTGCTAGCTCCGCACAGGCTAGCAGTGTTTGCTAGCTCCGCACAGGCTAGCAGTGTTTGCTAGCTCCGCACAGGCTAACAGTGTTTGCTAGCTCCGCACAGGCTAACAGTGTTTGCTAGCTCCATGAGGTCGCTCCGGCTCCAGATCAGATTCATGTGTGGAGAAGACCCGGAGCGAGTTAGTCCTGGTGAAGGTGGAGACTTTACGGGAGATTACAGACCAGATCATGAAGACGCAAAAACTGGACACATGAGCCACATGGGCCGAGGAGGACGTCTCTGAAGGACACTGTCTCTACAAACCAGGCGTGTGATTGACAGAGAAACTGGACGACCTGGAGAACAGAGAGCGTGAACCGCGCTCACGTAAACAAAGATTAGAACATGATGAAGAGCATTTGGCCCCTCCCACACAGAAGAGTCTCTAAAAGCTCCTGTCCAATCAGCAGCTCTGTGTGAGGCCCAAACCAGAGACTACTCACATCTAAGAGAAGTCAACTAAAGTAACACGCTGTAGCCATGGTAACACACTGTCACAGCTGTAGTCATGGTAACACACTGTCACAGCTGTAGTCATGGTAACACACTGTAGTCATGGTAACACACTGTCACAGCTGTAGTCATGGTAACACACTGTAGTCATGGTAACACGCTGTAGCCATGGTAACACACTGTCACAGCTGTAGTCATGGTAACACACTGTCACAGCTGTAGTCATGGTAACACACTGTAGTCATGGTAACACACTGTCACAGCTGTAGTCATGGTAACACACTGTAGTCATGGTAACACACTGTCACAGCTGTAGTCATGGTAACACACTGTAGTCATGGTAACACACTGTCACAGCTGTAGTCATGGTAACACACTGTCACAGCTGTAGTCATGGTAACACACTGTAGTCATGGTAACACACTGTCACAGCTTTAGTCATGGTAACACACTGTCACAGCTGTAGTCATGGTAACACTCTGTCACAGCTGTAGTCATGGTAACACACTGTCACAGCTGTAGTCATGGTAACACACTGTCACAGCTGTAGTCATGGTAACACACTGTAGTCATGGTAACACACTGTCACAGCTGTAGTTATGGTAACACACTGTCACAGCTGTAGTCATGGTAACACACTGTAGTCATGGTAACACACTGTCACAGCTGTAGTCATGGTAACACACTGTCACAGCTGTAGTCATGGTAACACACTGTAGTCATGGTAACACACTGTCACAGCTTTAGTCATGGTAACACACTGTCACAGCTGTAGTCATGGTAACACACTGTCACAGCTGTAGTCATGCTAACACACTGTCACAGCTGTAGTCATGGTAACACACTGTAGTCATGGTAACACACTGTCACAGCTGTAGTCATGGTAACACACTGTAGTCATGGTAACACACTGTCACAGCTTTAGTCATGGTAACACACTGTAGTCATGGTAACACACTGTCACAGCTGTAGTCATGGTAACACACTGTCACAGCTGTAGTCATGGTAACACACTGTAGTCATGGTAACACACTGTCACAGCTGTAGTCATGGTAACACACTGTCATAGCTGTAGTCATGGTAACACACTGTCACAGCTGTAGTCATGGTAACACACTGTAGTCATGGTAACACACTGTCACAGCTGTAGTCATGGTAACACACTGTCACAGCTGTAGTCATGGTAACACACTGTAGTCATGGTAACACACTGTCACAGCTGTAGTCATGGTAACACACTGTCACAGCTGTAGTCATGGTAACACACTGTAGTCATGGTAACACACTGTCACAGCTGTAGTCATGGTAACACACTGTAGTCATGGTAACACACTGTCACAGCTGTAGTCATGGTAACACACTGTCACAGCTGTAGTCATGCTAACACACTGTCACAGCTGTAGTCATGGTAACACACTGTAGTCATGGTAACACACTGTCACAGCTGTAGTCATGGTAACACACTGTCACAGCTGTAGTCATGGTAACACACTGTAGTCATGGTAACACACTGTCACAGCTTTAGTCATGGTAACACACTGTCACAGCTGTAGTCATGGTAACACACTGTCACAGCTGTAGTCATGGTAACACACTGTAGTCATGGTAACACACTGTCACAGCTGTAGCCATGGTAACACACTGTAGTCATGGTAACACACTGTAGTCATGGTAACACACTGTCACAGCTGTAGTCATGGTAACACACTGTCACAGCTGTAGTCATGGTAACACACTGTAGTCATGGTAACACACTGTCACAGCTGTAGTCATGGTAACACACTGTAGTCATGGTAACACACTGTCACAGCTTTAGTCATGGTAACACACTGTCACAGCTGTAGTCATGGTAACACACTGTAGTCATGGTAACACACTGTCACAGCTGTAGTCATGGTAACACACTGTCACAGCTGTAGTCATGGTAACACACTGTAGTCATGGTAACACACTGTCACAGCTTTAGTCATGGTAACACACTGTCACAGCTGTAGTCATGGTAACACACTGTAGTCATGGTAACACACTGTCACAGCTGTAGTCATGGTAACACACTGTCACAGCTGTAGTCATGGTAACACACTGTCACAGCTGTAGTCATGGTAACACACTGTAGTCATGGTAACACACTGTCACAGCTGTAGTCATGGTAACACACTGTCACAGCTGTAGTCATGGTAACACACTGTAGTCATGGTAACACACTGTCACAGCTGTAGTCATGGTAACACACTGTCACAGCTGTAGTCATGGTAACACACTGTAGTCATGGTAACATACTGTCACAGCTGTAGTCATGGTAACACACTGTCACAGCTGTAGTCATGGTAACACACTGTAGTCATGGTAACACACTGTCACAGCTGTAGTCATGGTAACACACTGTCACAGCTGTAGTCATGGTAACACACTGTCACAGCTGTAGTCATGGTAACACACTGTAGTCATGGTAACACACTGTCACAGCTTTAGTCATGGTAACACACTGTCACAGCTGTAGTCATGGTAACACACTGTCACAGCTGTAGTCATGGTAACACACTGTAGTCATGGTAACACACTGTCACAGCTGTAGCCATGGTAACACACTGTAGTCATGGTAACACACTGTAGTCATGGTAACACACTGTCACAGCTGTAGTCATGCTAACACACTGTCACAGCTGTAGTCATGGTAACACACTGTCACAGCTGTAGTCATGGTAACACACTGTAGTCATGGTAACACACTGTCACAGCTGTAGTCATGGTAACACACTGTAGTCATGGTAACACACTGTCACAGCTGTAGTCATGGTAACACACTGTCACAGCTGTAGTCATGGTAACACACTGTAGTCATGGTAACACACTGTCACAGCTGTAGTCATGGTAACACACTGTCACAGCTGTAGTCATGGTAACACACTGTCACAGCTGTAGTCATGGTAACACACTGTAGTCATGGTAACACACTGTCACAGCTTTAGTCATGGTAACACACTGTCACAGCTGTAGTCATGGTAACACACTGTCACAGCTGTAGTCATGGTAACACACTGTCACAGCTGTAGTCATGGTAACACACTGTAGTCATGGTAACACACTGTCACAGCTGTAGTCATGGTAACACACTGTCACAGCTGTAGTCATGGTAACACACTGTAGTCATGGTAACACACTGTCACAGCTTTAGTCATGGTAACACACTGTCACAGCTGTAGTCATGGTAACACACTGTCACAGCTGTAATCATGGTAACACACTGTCACAGCTGTAGCCATGGTAACACACTGTAGTCATGGTAACACACTGTCGCTGTAGCCATGGTAACACACTGTCACAGCTGTAGCCATGGTAACACACTGTCACAGCTGTAATCATGGTAACACACTGTCACAGCTGTAGTCATGGTAACACACTGTCACAGCTGTAGTCATGGTAACACAGTGCCACAGCTGTAGTCATGGTAAAACACTGTCACAGCTGTAGTCATGGTAACACACTGTCACAGCTGTAGTCATGGTAACACACTGTCACAGCTGTAGTCATGGTAACACACTGTCACAGCTATAGTCATGGTAACACACTGTCACAGCTGTAGTCATGGTAACACACTGTCACAGCTGTAGTCATGGTAACACACTGTAGTCATGGTAACACACTGTCACAGCTGTAGTCATTGGTAACACACTGTAGTCATGGTAACACACTGTCACAGCTGTAGTCATGGTAACACACTGTCACAGCTGTAGTCATGGTAACACACTGTCACAGCTGTAGTCATTGGTAACACACTGTAGTCATGGTAACACACTGTCACAGCGCAGTAGAGAGATGATGTAGTGTAGTGGTATAATGACTCGCAGTATTCGCCCTGAACTAGCCCAAACTGTAAATCTAACGTCTCAGATAAATCCAGCTGTGACTTTAGAAATGTTCAGCTGTTGATCATGAGAGATAACTTCAGCCCTTATGTCCTCTAAAAGCTCAACTTGTGTCCTAGACCCCATTCCAAGCTCCTCAAAGACATTCTCCCCCTAATTATAGACTCTATTCTTACTATAATAAATACTTCAGTAGAAAGTGTTTATGTTCCACGTCCTTCAAACATGACGTCATTAAACCTCTTCTGAAAAAGACTCATCTAGATCCCGACCTATTGTTAAACCACAGACCTATTTATAATCTTCCCTTTGTCTCGAAAATCCTTGAACAAGTTGTTGTAAAACGGCTTTGTCGCCCCCTACAGCAGGGTTCAGAGCCCACCACAGCAGGGTTCAGAGCCCACCACAGCAGGGATCAGAGCCCACCACAGCAGGGTTCAGAGCCCACCACAGCAGGGATCAGAGCCCACCACAGTAGGGTTCAGAGCCCATCACAACCCAACTCTCCTGCAGAGGTTAGAATGTGATGTAGGTGTCAGAGGACATACCATTTACTTTGGACAAACCAGATGCAATGTTTTAAGTGTTATATGCTACATGCAGTAGAATGGGGAATCGAACCCATGATCTCCTTCTTGGGAAGAGAAGAGCGCTAACCGCTGTACCAGTTTGTTCATGTAAAGCAGAGCTCCTCCCCTTGTTCTACAGTAACTTACGGTGTGCCTCAGGGGTCAGTACTGGGTCCAGTTCTGTTTCCTCTTTACATGCAGCCGTTAGGTCACATGATCAGAGCGATCAGACAGACTTAGAGCTCGTGTGAAGGAGATAATAACCTGGAGGACACTTAATGATCTGCTTCTTAACCCTAAACAAACCAAGGTCATTGTGCTGGAGGTCATTGTGCTGGAGGTCATTGTGCTGGAGGTCATTGTGCTGGAGGTCATTGTGCAGGAGGTCATTGTGCTGGAGGTCATTGTGCTGGAGGTCATTGTACTGGAGGTCATTGTGCAGGAGGTCATTGTGCTGGAGGTCATTGTGCTGGAGGTCATTGTGCTGGAGGTCATTGTGCTGGAGGTCATTGTGCAGGAGGTCATTGTGCTGGAGGTCATTGTGCTGGAGGTCATTGTGCTAGAGGTCATTGTGCTGGAGGTCATTGTGCAGGAGGTCATTGTGCTGGAGGTCATTGTGCTGGAGGTCATTGTGCTAGAGGTCATTGTGCTGGAGGTCATTGTGCTGGAGGTCATTGTGCTGGTCCTAAACATGTACGAGACGCTTTATCTGAGCAGATAGTCTCAGTGAAGCCTCCAGTTCTACTGTAAGAAACCTCACAGTTAAGGTCCCGGGGGCAAAAACCCAAACGCAGTCCGGATAAAGGCAAAGTAGAGTTTATTTAACAAAGATTCAAAATTCCAAAAAGTCAAGACAGGAAAGCACCAACTTAGCTCAGATAGACAGGCAGGAAAACAGGAGCAGGGCAGGAAAGACTAGCAGTCTCTCGGACAGACGTCAAACGAAGCAGGAGCAGGGCAGGGCAGGACAGCCCTGCCTTTTGGACAGACATCAAATGACGAACTGACCCAGAACAAAGGGGCGACTGAACTTAAATACACAGAGAAGCAGGTGCAACGACATATCACAGCCTAAAGAATAAAGCTGTACATCAAAGAAGGAGAGGAAGATGAAGAGTCAGCCCTGGAATAAAGCCGCTAATGAACGCCTCCAGGCGTTTTCTTGGGTGGGACAGGATGCTGATCATGGTGGTCGTATCCGGCAGTCAGCGGTGTCAGAGAGCAGGCGAGAGTCATAGTTGGTAATCCGTTCCAGGTTCAGCACACGGGCAAACAGGGTTACTAGAGATCAGGCAGAAGGGAAAAACTCAGGACGGTCCAGGGTCGATGACGGCGAACAGGATTCACGAGGAGCAGGCAAAAAGATCAGAGTCAGGGTGAGAATAGTAATCAAAATCTCAAAACGCTCGAATGCTGGGGCCGGCGGGGCTTCGCGGACAATCTCGCACAGAACAGAGGAAAGCCAAAGGAAACGAAGAGGAGCAGAGATAGAAGACTGTGTAAAACATGACAAAACACATATCACCAGATCAGACAGCGACCATGACACACTCATCTTCAGGACATACAGGGACCAGGGAGGCTGAGGCGGACTGCAGTGGGGCTGATGACCCTGCTGATGGGGAAGGGTCCGATGAAGCGGGGGGTGAGCTTACGGGATTCCGTCTTGAGAGGGAGGTCTTGGGTGGAGAGCCGTACGCGCTGTCCCTGACGATAAGGGGGTGGTTGGGAGCGATGCTTGTCTGCTTGGACCTTCACCTTGGCGGAGGAGCGGAGAAGAGCCAAGCGTGGACAGCAGAGCGCCGGCAGACGGCCGAGCGTGGAGGGAGAGCCGAACAGGAGCGCCCGAAGAGGAGCGCCCGAACAGGAGCGCCCGAACAGGAACGGGAGCGCCAAACGGGAACAGGAGCGCCAAACGGGAATAGGAGCGCCCGAACAGGAGCGCCAAACAGGAGCAGGAGCGCCAAACAGGAACGCCGCAGTACCCCTCTTACTGGTGAGCGCCGGCCTTCACTGGGCAGGTGGAGATGAAGCGCCCCGGCTGGCCGCAGTGCAGGCAGGAGCGAGAGCTGAGACGTCTTTGCCGCTCAGCTGTGGTCAGGCGGGTGCGGTCAACCTGCATGGGTTCCGGCGCAGAGGAGGCAGGGGCAGAGGCAGACAGGAACGCTGGCTGGGCGGCAGGAGTGGAGAAAAAAGTCTGAGGGCCTTCACCTGATTCGGATCTGCTGGGTTCATCTTGGTCAGTTCGTACTGTTATGATCCCAGTGGCAAAAACCCAAACGCAGTCCGGCTGAAGGCAAAGTAGAGTTTATTTAACAAAGATTCAAAATTCCAAAAAGTCAAAACAGGAAAGCACCAACTTAGCTCAGGTTGACAGGCAGGAAAACACGTCAAACGTCAAACGAAGCAGGAGCAGGGCAGGGCAAGACAGCCCTGCCTTTTGGAAAGACATCAGATGACGAACTGACCCAGAACAAAGGGGAGACTGAACTTAAATACACAGAGAAGCAGGTGCAACGACATATCACAGCCTAAAGAATAAAGCTGTACATCAAAGAAGGAGAGGAAGATGAAGAAGAGTCAACTTAAATACACACAGACCCCAGAGTATGTCTATGAGGTAGAGAATGTGATCCCGCAGGGGAGTGTGTGCAGCCCTATCTTGTTCAATGTTATGATTAAGGACATCTTTGACGACGTGGATGGGTCTGTTGGGAGGAGCCTTTATGCCGATGATGGCGCTCTGTGGGTGAGAGGAAGAAATCTCCGGTTTTACGAGGCAAAACTGCGTAGAGCAATATAGCAGGTGGAGCGGTGGACTCTGAAGTGGGGGTTTAAACTGTCCGTACAGAAGTCTCAAGTGATTTGTTTCTTCTATGGGCATAGGGACGTCTCCCTTCGACTGCATGGGCAGGTACTCGAACAGGTCAGGGAGGTGAGGTTCTTGGGGGTCACCTTTGACGAGAGGCTTAGTTGGCGATAGCACATTGATAAGGTAGTGGTAAATGCAAAAAGGTGAATAACTTGCTTCGTCGTCTATCTGGCCAGGACTGGGGGGCCAGCAGAAGGTCGCTCCTGGGTATCTATTGGGCCATCATAAGGGCGGCTATTGATTATGGCTGTATAGCCTACATGTCTGCGGCTGAGTCTAACTTAAAGAAGCTTGATGTGGAGCAAGCCCAGGCCTTGCGCATCTGCTGTAGGGCTTTTAGGACCTCCCCTGTCTCGGCGCTGCAGGTTGAGTTGGGGGAATTGCCGTTACGGCTCCGGAGGCTAGAACTTCTGTTAGCTTACTGGGTGAATGTGCAAGGTCATACAAGCTCACACCCGGTGAGGGACTTTCTCAGGGTTGATGGGGGACAGAATGAGGTTGACAGTATGGTTTTTAGCCAGATAGGAAATGCGAAAGCGCGGCTTGCTGGGGTTGGTGATCTACGTGTGAGCCCTTCGGTGGCTTTGTCTACTATAGCTCCGTGGAAGTTTGTCCCGGCTCCTGTTGATTGCATGGCAAACTTAAAGGAGTCACTGGGAGGGCACCGCAGTTTGCTGTTCAAGCGCTCATCGATGACGATGTATTTATTTATACCGACGGGTCTAGGGATCCTGAGAGTGGGCGTACTGGCGCTGCTTATTTTGTGCCTGACCTGGGGCTGGCGGTCAAGAAGAGGTTGACAGATCGCCTTTCTGTTTTCACATCGGAACTCATAGCGATACGGTTGGCATTGGAATGGGCGGAATCTGCTTTGCAGTGTTGCGGCATTGTGGTGGCCTCTGACATTCTCTCTGCACTGAAAAGCATTAAATCTGGGAAGTCGGATTGCAGACAGGATGTGTTGAATGGCGTCTTCTGTCTGATGCTCTCCCTGTCCAGGAAGGATGTGAGGGTTTCCTTCATTTGGGTTCCTGCACATGTGGGGGTGGATGGTAACTAAATGGCTCATTCACTGGCTAAACGTTCCCTTAGGCGGCCATCAATTGATGTGGCCGTTGAATTAAGCAAATCTGAAATCAGGCCTATTATCAAGAGTCACGTGGTCGGCCTTTGGTAGGAGGAGTCGTTGTGATACTGGACGGCGTCTCTATCACACACAGGGTAGTGTGGGTCCTTGCGGGTCTATGGGCAGGAACGCGTGGGAGTAAAAGGCCTTCGCCCCCATGAGGATTGGCCATACTGGACTCAATTGGTCACTGAGTAGGACAGGCAAACATCCGACCGGTCTGTGTGGTCACTGTCGGGTGCCAGAGACTGTCGAGCATGTGCTGATTCACTGTGCGGCTGATGACAGAGAAAGGGCCGGGTCGGCCTTGTGGTTTCGGAATAATGGGCGGGAGTTCGATCTGCGGAACGTTCTGGCGATCCAGTCACAGGGTTTATATGAGGCTGTAGTACTTACTTCTGTAGCACATGGTTGGGTAAACGTTTATAGAGTTGGGGTGTGTTGAAGACTGAGCCGAGGATGAGGAGCAAGAGGATATTCTAACGCGCTTGGACTTCATGGGCCTAGAAACGCCAAAGTGATGGAAGAAGGACTTCTAAAGGATACAACAACAAAGACGTCCCATGACCTCACGGACTTTGTCAAAGTACTGGAAGAAGAACTGTTAAGACTACGACACAGTCTAAGGAATAAAGTCTGGCGGTAATGCAACACTCGGATGCCAACCGCCATAAACAACAACAACAACTGGTGGTGCCAAGAGTCTCTAAAAGCACAGTAAGAGGTAGAGCCTTCTGGTGGGGCCAAGAGTCTCTAAAAGCACAGTAGGAGGTAGAGCCTTCTGGTGGGGCCAAGAGTCTCTAAAAGCACAGTAGGAGGTAGAGCCTTCTGGTGGTCCCAAGAGTCTCTAAAAGCACAGTAGGAGGTAGAGCCTTCTGGTGGGGCCAAGAGTTTCTCAAACCACAGTAGGAGGTAGAGCCTTCTGGTTGGGCCAAGAGTCTCTAAAAGCACAGTAGGAGGTAGAGCCTTCTGGTGGTGCCAAGAGTCTCTAAAAGTACAGTAGGAGGTAGAGTCTTCTGGTGGTGCCAAGAGTCTCTCAAAGCAAAGTAGGAGGTAGAGCCTTCTGGTGGTGCCAAGAGTCTCTAAAAGCACAGTAGGAGGTAGAGTCTTCTGGTGGTCCCAAGAGTCTCTAAAACCACAGTAGGAGGTAGAGCCTTCTGGTGGTCCCAAGAGTCTCTAAAAGAACAGTAGGAGGTAGAGCCTTCTGGTTGGGCCAAGAGTCTCTAAAAGCACAGTAGGAGGTAGAGCCTTCTGGTGGTGCCAAGAGTCTCTAAAAGCACAGTAGGAGGTAGAGTCTTCTGGTGGTCCCAAGAGTCTCTAAAACCACAGTAGGAGGTAGAGCCTTCTGGTGGTGCCAAGAGTCTCTCAAAGCAAAGTAGGAGGTAGAGCCTTCTGGTGGTGCCAAGAGTCTCTAAAAGCACAGTAGGAGGTAGAGTCTTCTGGTGGTCCCAAGAGTCTCTAAAACCACAGTAGGAGGTAGAGCCTTCTGGTGGGGCCAAGAGTCTCTGTAGCGGGGCTCTCTCTCAAAACAATGGCCAAGTCAGATTTCAAGTGCTCAGGTGGATTTATTGTGCCAAGACCGAAGTGCAAAAATAGTGACAGTGCAAAAATATATACAGTGAGCAAAAAAGGTCCAAAAATCCCAAATACATTTCAGGGTTCAGAATGAGCGGTATCACATCGCAAAAATGCGACGCAATTTCTCTCAAATGCGATGCGTTAGTCAGAAAAAAGTGCTTTTGTGTCGCAGCTTTTGCGATACAAAAATGTGTGTCAATTGTACAACCGAAGCGCCTAAAAGCACTGATCACTCGTCAATCGATCGTCAATAACAGCATGACACACTTGACGGGTCCCGCTGCGGTCACAGATCGCGCGTAAGAAAATTGCTGAGCTGGAGGAGCCACCGGGAGCGCGCGGAGGCGATGAGGCGCTTTACGAGCGCCGCGTCTCGCTGATCTGACATAGTTATGTGTAACATGTAGTTATTGTGGTGAGATCAGTGAGACGCGGCGCTCGTAAAAACCCTCGTCGCCTCCGCGCTCCCGTTTTCACCCCGTTTCACTCCGAGGATGTGGAGTTCAAAGGGTCAAACTCACTCATGTCCAGGACAAAAACCAAAACGTGTTGTGTGTGTAAGAGTCATTCTGATACAAACAGCTCATCGTCATGACGACTCTGGTGGTGTAACTAGTGAGTGTAAAGACAATATGTAAATGAGACTCAAGCAAATAGTCATCTGATGATGAACATGTGGAAGAAAGTTGTAAATAAGACCGTCTGACTTTGTGTTTATTTAATTTGTTCAACAAATAATTTTATTTGCAAGTTTTCTATTTTATTTAGAAAAAAATTAAGTTTTGTTTGTTAAGAGTTTTTAAAAAAAGAATATTTACAAATACATTTGAAATAAATAATCTTGTTACATCAATGGAAAATATTGATTGTTAGTCACTTTTGTGTTTTGCTCTGCAATTATCAAATTGATTTACAAATTTGAAAAAAATTGCGGATTGTGTAGCAGCACGCTATACAAGTTGATTAGTGACGGAGGAGTGCGGGGAAAGATGCGTGTGTAGCGTCTGATGCGAATGAATGAAACAGAGGGAAACGCGGGGAGCGGGGAATGTATGAGTGTGTGTTGGAAAGTGCGCGCGGGCATGAAGGGCCGCGCGGTTGCTCAGCAAATAAGCGCCGACACCAGTTAAAGACGGACTGGCTCCGTCACATTATCCCTCCCTTCCGGAAGGTTGACACTGTGGGGCAACCTGGACAAATAATCCGCAACAATGTTCATCTTGCCGGCACGGTGTCGGATGGCGAATCTGAAGGGCTGGAGTGCGAGATACCATCTGGTCAGGCGACTATTATGATCCTTCATAGTGTTGATCCAAGTCAGGGCACTATGATCAGTCTCTAGATCAAACTCTCATCCGAGCAGGTAGTAGCGCAAGCTATCCAACGCCCATTTGATTGCAAGGCCCTCTTTCTCTACAGCAGAGTAGCGGGTCTCGCGTGGCAGGAGTTTGCAACTCAAGTACAATATCGGACGCTCCTCTCCAGGTTCCCCCTGAGCCAGGACTGCTCCGAGGCCAACCATGGAGGCATCCACTTGTACCAAGAAGCGCTTGGTGAAGTCTGGACTCTTCAGAACCGGTGATGAACACAGGTGAGCTTTGAGGGTGTTGAAGGCATTCTCACAGTCCTCGGTCCAGACGACTGGGTTTCGCTGGCCTTTGGCGGTGAGTGCAGTAAGCGGAGTGGCAATCGTTGCGAACTGCGGCACAAACCGTCGGTACCATCCGGCCAACCCCAGAAAGGAATGCACCTCTTTCTTTGTACGTGGCCTCGGAGATTTCAGGATAGCCTCGACCTTGTCGACCTGAGGCCTCACCTCCCCTCGACCCAGCTGGTAGCCGAGGTAGCGTGTCTCCTGCCGAGCCCACTCACACTTCAGCGTAAGACCGGCTCGCTGGATCTGCTTCAGGACTTGGGAGAGATGTCGGACATGGTCCTCCCAGGTCTCGCTGAAGATGACGACATCGTCGCGATAAGCCGCGCTAAATAGCTCACACCCCTGGAGAACTCGATCCATCAGACGTTGAAACGTAGCAGGTGCTCCATGCAGCCCGAATGGCATCACAGTAAACTGAAACAGTCCAGTTGGTGTTTGAAATGCTGTGTAGGGCCGTGAGGACTTCTCGAGGGGCACTTGCCAGTATCCTTTGCAAAGGTCCAATGTGGTTATGTACTTGGCGGAACCAATCTTCTCCAGCAAGTCATCAATCCTTGGCATTGGGTATGCATCAAATTCAGACACAGAGTTCAGCTTTCTAAAGTCAATACATATTCTGAGTGATCCGTCTTTCTTGAAAACAATCACTACAGGACTGCTCCATTCGGATTTGGAAGGTTCGATGACTTTCTTGGATCTCATCTTGGAGCTTCCCAACAAGCTGCTGTGGTACACGATATGGTCGCTGTCCGATTGGGCGACCCTCCTTCAGGCGGATGACATATTCCACCACTGTAGTTCTTCCAGGACTGGCACGGAACAGCGAGGACACTTCTTTGAAGGTCTGGAGTAGCTGTGTGGCTTGCTCAGGAGGAAGATGAACCAGCACAGGGGTAGCAGTGTTGGTCAGTCCCTCCAGTCCCATGTCCGGCTCTTCCCCGTCCTCGTCATCGTCTACTTTCCTGACCAACAGGACTTTTGTTGGAGCTTGGACTGGACGCTCTCTCCACTCCTTCAGGAGGTTGACATGGTACGTCTGCCTGGACTTCTTTTTCTCTGGATGCAGGACCTCGTAGGTGACTGGCCCCATCTTCCGGGTGACAGTGTACGGGCCCTGCCATTTTGCTAAAAGTTTATGGGTGGATGATGGCAGAAGAAGCAGCACCTTCTGACCAGGCTGGAACTCACGACTGCGGGCTTGGCGGTCGTACCAGGTCTTCTGGGCTTTTTGAGCACCTAGCAAGTTCTTCTCTGCCTCCTCTAAGTACTTTGACAGTCTCTCTCACGTTTCAAGTACAAACTTGACAATGCTCCGGTCACTTTGTCGTGCTGGTGGGCCCTCCCATTGTTTGTGTAGAAGATCCAATGGCCCCTGAACATCCCAGCCATATAACAGTTCAAATGGAGAAAATCCAGTTGACGCCTGTGGGACCTCTCGATAGGCAAACAAAACAAAGGGTAGCCAACGGTCCCAGTCTTTGCCGGTATCATCCACAAACTTCTGGAGCATCCGCTTCAGTGTCTGGTTAAACCTCTCAACCAGTCCATCCGTCTGTGGGTGGTACGGGGTGGTTTTGATGGAGGAAATGCCCAGTTGCTGCTGGAAAAGGTGCATTAACCGAGATGTGAAGTTGGTGCCTTTGTCCGTGAGAATTTCATCAGGTAATCCAACTCTGGAGAACAGTTGAACAAGCGCTCGAAGGACAGCAGGCGCAGTGATGGTTCTCAGCGGAAAAGCCTCTGGAAATCTGGTGGCATAATCCGAGATGACCAGGATGTACTGATGTCCACTGCTGCTCTTCACCAGGGGCCCCACAATGTCCATCGCAATCCTTCGGAAGGGAGTGGAGATAACTGGAAGAGGCTGCAAAAAGGCACGGTCAGACTTGCGCACTGGACATGTTTTCTGACAGGTCGGACATGTAGCGCAATATTTGTGAACGTCAGCATACATGGACGGCCAATAAAATCTAGAACTGACGCGCAAGAATGTTTTGGGGCGACCGAGGTGACCTGACCATGGCACTGTGTGTGCTAAATGCATGACAAGGGTCCTAGAGCTAAAGGGAATAACAAGACGTTTACATTCATCACTAACGTTATACAACACCCCATTGTCAATAATAAACCTCTCTTGACCCAGACAACCTTTGGTTTCTTTTCCCACCTTAGTAAAAAGACTTTTCAAAGTAATATCATTGCACTGCAACAACGAAACATTTTCAGGTACATCCCACACAAAAGAATCACAATTTTCAAGATTTAAAGACACATTTGTTTTTTCAAAGCGTCGCTGACGCCGGGATTTCCTTGGCCCTTTGGTGCCTCCCTCACACAGTCTACTGTCCAAGTCTGGCAGAGGTTGGGCACCGGCTTTCACTTGTGCCCGCGTAAGAACAGAACACGACACATTTCCACAGTCATTATTCCCCCCAGAGTCAACATTCCCAGACAACAGGTCCATCAGAAAAGGTAGGTCCCAACCGAGAATAGCATCCACGGGTAGGTTTTCTACTACTCCCACAGTCACCAGATAGGGCTGGTCTGCAACCGTTATGGTAACCTCCACAGTAGGATAAAGGTGGCTATCCCCGTGCACACACAAAATGTCCACTGTCTTGCCATTGTTTATGCTGCTAACTGGCACTGAGCTATGTTTGATAAGGGATGTGAAACTACCAGTGTCCAGTAAAGCAGAAACCTCTTGGCCATTAATTAGCACA
This sequence comes from Eucyclogobius newberryi, assembly GCF_026437365.1. NCBI lineage: Eukaryota > Metazoa > Chordata > Actinopteri > Gobiiformes > Gobiidae > Eucyclogobius > Eucyclogobius newberryi. Next base: position 169,634 of record NW_027316501.1, on the reverse strand, counting down.
TTTTTACAGCGTTTAATAGTACTGTCTGTCTCACGAGTGCCCTCTGCCTTTGGTCTTGGAGGATAGCACGCTCCGCTAACTTTAGCTTTACGGACAGGGCAAACTGAGGCTTTGTGCCCAGGTTGTTGGCAGGAAAAACAAATAAACTCGTTGGTTAGGGGCAGAATTCATGGTACCTGACACGTCTTGGTTGGTCTCACGTCTGGCAGGCCTTTGTAGAAAAGGTTGAGCTGGTGAGCGCTGGGGTGCTGTGGTTAACCGGGCAGAAGATACTCCTTTCCGAGCGTTGAGATACTGCACGGCCAACTTAGCAGCGGTAAATCCATTGGCTGGCTCATGTTCCTTCACCCAGGTCCTCACTTCAAAGGGAAACACCCGCAGAAGCTGCTCCATGATGATCGCTTCACCAATTTCCTCCTTGGAGCGTTCATCTGGTCTTATCCAGCGGCGATAGAGTCCTCGGAGGCGATGATAGGTCTCCGTAGGGCTTTCATCATGCGGCAGAGTGCTGGAGCGAAACTGCTGTCGGTAAGTTTCGGGTGAAATGTTAAATTTTGCAAGCAGAGCCGCTTTCAGGTCCATAGCGGAGTAGGCCTCCAGTCCCTTTCCAGTTAATAAGGGTACAAGACGACATGCCCACTCGTCCTGTGGCCACCTCCAGGTTCTAGCTATCCGCTCAAAACGTAGCAGATCATTTTCCATGTCCTCACCACTCTGAAACTGTGGTATTTTCGGCTCATTGTAATGTCTCCATTCTGGTCTCGGCCTGTCCTCAGCTTCCGGTACATGGCGCTGCGGCTCAGCATCATCATCGATCTCCATGCGGCTTCCATGGAACACCGATCTCTGGCCACCAGGGGTTGGCGACTCATGATGTGCAGGCAGGTTTGGCGCTGGACGAGGTCTTCGAAGAGTCGGCTGCGAATGGGACGCAGGTTGAGCCCCGCCCTCCACAACAGTAGGAAAAGAGGCTCTCAGTCCCCGGAGTTCGGCCAGCAAACCCTCTTCGCGGCGTTGCTGTCCCGCTAGAAAATCTCTCATCAGCGTCACCATGTCCTGACCTGGTTCAGATGATGGCCCGGGCTTCTGCTCCCACTCTTCATCCTCATCTGTCTCCCATGCTGGGTCTCGGCCCTCTGGCTGTCGATCACGGCCTTGTGATTCCAAACCTGTGCGCTTTAGTTGGCGAGAAACTTTCTTCCGACTTGCCAAATCACACTTCTGACACCAAATGTAGCGGGGCTCTCCCTCAAAACAATGGCGAAGTCAGATTTCAAGTGCTCAATTTACAGAGTTCCAACTTTGAGTTCAACTTTAACTCGCTCTCTCTTTAACTCGCTCTCTTTAACTCTTTCTCTTTCTCTCTCTCTCTCTTTGACTCTCTCTCTCTCACACTGTTTCCTTCTCTGTTGTTGGAGACAGACTCCTCCCACAGCCAAGAGCGGCTCGCCTTTATTCCTCCCTTGCCCCTCCCACTGAGCAAAATATCTAGATAATTCAAATCCAAAATAAACTGACAATAAACTGTTCTGGCCTCTTCCTACAACATAATACATCATTAATTATATGCACATGTTCAAAATAAAGCAATATAAACACATAAAATACCCGGTGTCACATGGTCAGCACCACGGCGCGAACAACGCGCATTTAAACTTCCAGGAAGTCCTGGCTCGGTTTTGACCCAACGCGACGCATCGGCGGAGCGCGGCTTCGTGACAAAACTGGTAACAATTGGCGTGTGTGTGCTTAGAATGAAGCTAACGCGCGCAAGTGTGCAGCCTGTGGAGGAGTGACGGAGGAGTGCGGGGAAAAGATGCGGGTGTAGCGTCTGATGCGAATGAATGAAACAGAGGGAAACGCGGGGAGCGGGGAATGTATGAGTGTGTGTTGGAAAGTGCGCGCGGGCTTGACGGGCCGCGCGGTTGCTCAGCAAATAAGCGCCGACACCAGTTAAAGACGGACTGGCTCCGTCACAGTCTCTAAAAGCACAGTAGGAGGTAGAGCCTTCTGGTGGTGCCAAGAGTCTCTAAAAGCACAGTAGGAGGTAGACCCTTCTGGTGGTGCCAAGAGTCTCTAAAAGCACGGTAGGAGGTAGAGCCTTCTGGTGGTCTCAAGAGTCTCTAAAAGCACAGAAGGAGGTAGAGCCTTCTGGTGGTGCCAAAAGTCTCTAAAAGCACAGGAGGAGGTAGAGCATTCTGGTGGTGCCAAGAGTCTCTAAAAGCACAGTAGGAAGTAGAGCCTTCTGGTGGTGCCGTGAGTCTCTAAAAGCACAGTAGGAGGTAGAGCCTTCTGGTGGTGCCAAGAGTCTCTAAAAGCACAGTAGGAGGTAGAGCCTTCTGGTGGTGCCAAGAGTCTCTAAAAGCACGGTAGGAGGTAGAGCCCTCTGGTGGTCTCAAGAGTCTCTAAAAGCACAGAAGGAGGTAGAGCCTTCTGGTGGTGCCAAAAGTCTCTAAAAGCACAGGAGGAGGTAGAGCATTCTGGTGGTGCCAAGAGTCTCTAAAAGCACAGTAGGAAGTAGAGCCTTCTGGTGGTGCCGTGAGTCTCTAAAAGCACAGTAGGAGGTAGAGCCTTCTGGTGGTGCCAAGAGTCTCTAAAAGCACAGTAGGAGGTAGAGCCTTCTGGTGGTCCCAAGAGTCTCTAAAAGCAAACTAGGAGGTAGAGCCTTCTGGTGGTGCCAAGAGTCTCTAAAAGCACAGTAGGAGGTAGAGCCTTCTGGTGGTCCCAAGAGTCTCTAAAAGCAGAGTAGGAGGTAGAGCCTTCTGGCGGTCCCAAGAGTCTCTAAAAGCACAGTAGAAGGTAGAGCCCTCTCGTGGTGCCAAGAGTCTCTAGAAGCACAGTAGGAGGTAGAGCCTTCTGGTGGTCCCAAGAGTCTCTAAAAGCACAGTAGGAGGTAGAGCCCTCTGGTGGTGCCAAGAGTCTCTAAAAGCACAGTAGGAGGTAGAGCCTTCTGGTGGTGCCAAGAGTCTTTAAAAGCACAGCAGGAGGTAGAGCCATCTGGTGGTCCCAAGAGTCTCCAAAAGCATAGTAGGAGGTAGAGCAATCTGGTGGTCCCAAGAGTCTCTAAAAGCACAGTAGGAGGTAGAGCCTTCTGGTGGTCCCAAGAGTCTCTAAAAGCACAGTAGGAGGTAGAGCCTTTTGGTGGTCCCAAGAGTCTCTAAAAGCACAGTAGGAGGTAGAGCCTTCTGGTCGTCCCAAGAGTCTCTAAAAGCACAGTAAGAGGTAGAGCTGTCTGGTGGTCCCAAGAGTCTCTAAAAGCACAGTAGAAGGTAGAGCCTTCTGGTGGTCCCAAGAGTCTCTAAAAGCACAATAGGAGGTAGAGATTTCTGGTGGTGCCAAGAGTCTCTTAAAGTACAGTAGGAGGTAGAGCCTTCTGGTGGTTCCAAGAGTCTCAAAAACCACAGTAGGAGGAAGAGCCTTCTGGTGGTGCCAAGAGTCTCTAAAAGCACAGTAGGAGGTAGAGCTTTCTCGTGGTGCCAAGAGTCTCTTAAAGCACAGTAGGAGGTAGAGCCTTCTGGTGGTTCCAAGAGTCTCAAAAACCACAGTAGGAGGTAGAGCCTTCTGGTGGTGCCAAGAGTCTCTAAAAGTATAGTAGGCGGTAGAGCTTCGGTCCATTTTAAAGAGACCTACACAGTCTCTTTATTTAAGACCAGGATTAAAACGTTCCTCTTTGAAATGACTTATGGTCAGGCCAGTTAGGAACAGAAATATTAAAGCTACAGTTTCTTTTTTTCCCGATCACCTGAGACATTCATTTATTTAAATTCTCTCCGTCAGAACACAAGAGTGAGTAATCGTGACTCCTGCTCTCATTCGCAGAAGGTTTGATAAGTAAACCTTAGCCCTGATACCCCAAGGTGACACCTCTGACCTAATGAGAGACTTTATAATCCTCAATATCAGATACGTGGTTCCAAAGTCTCTGTGTTTATCTGAGCTTTATAAATCTCAACAAGCTTCATTCAGCCACAGACAGGGTCCAGCTTTAGTCTCTGGTCCAGCTTTAGTCTCTGGTCCAACTTTAGTCCCTGGTCCAGCTTTAGTGTCTGGTCCAGCTTTAGTCTCTGGTCCTGCTTTAGTCTCTGGTCCTGCTTTAGTCCCTGGTCCAGCTTTAGTCTCTGGTCCAGCTTTAGTCTCTGGTCCAGCTTTAGTCTCTGGTCCAGCTTTAGTCTCTGGTCCAGGATGGGTCCAGGTCCTCTGCTGGTGTGTGCTGTGTTGCTGTGCTGTTATAGCGCCCCCTACAGCAGTGCGTTCCTGCATACTCACAGGTAAAATGTTGTTTTCTCTCTTTTATCATTTTGTAACTCTGTTCCTCAATGTTGTGCAAACTAAAGCCTGCTGCACTGAGCATGTGCAAACTAAAGCCTGCTGCACTGAGCATGTGCAAACTAAAGCCTGCTGCACTGAGCATGTGCAAACTAAAGCCTGCTGCACTGAGCATGTGCAAACTAAAGCCTGCTGCACTGAGCATGTGCAAACTAAAGCCTGCTGCACTGAGCGTGTGTTTTTATTTGTATTATAAATCCAAATATACTGTAGATAGAGGTGTGATCTCTGAGCTCTAATGTGCTCATTTCCACATTAGTGATTATTTATCCATCTTTATTGAAAGTTTTAAAAAAATGTGTAGTATTAGTAGTAGTAGTAGTGTTGTAGTAGTAGTAGTAATAATAACAAATATAGCCGCAAGCGGCAATGATCGGCCCTCGCCACGCCGCCGCCACACCGCCGCCACGCCGCAAGAGGAGGGGGTGTGGCTAACGCGCCCCAATTGTCCTTTTATTACGTCTACTGCTGAATCTGTGACGCTGTCACATCTTCTCCCCTTTGTTTTACATCAAAAAGCAATTTTATTTTGAATTCTTGGCAAAATGTGCGGCTCTGCTGCACAGACACCGTGACTCTTTGAATAAAAATGTGAATAACTTTTGATGGTCCTGAAGATGAGTCTCACCACATTTCAGGTTAATAGGGCTGACGCCCTGAGGGGGAGGAGTTTGTGAAAGTCTAAAGTGTAAACATGTTCTGGTGATTTCCCCATTGGAATAACATGGGAGGTTTTGGTCATCGCTACGGCAACGACATAACAATTATGACATGAGTCATTGACTTTTTTGATGGGGCCAAAATTGAGTTGTGTGTCAAATTTCATATAATTTCGCAAAACTAAACATTTAACCTCCATATAAAATCTGTAGGGGGCGCTGTGGCGCCAAATGAATTTATTTCACTTCAAGTAGGTTTAGGGCAAAGAGTTTAACAAGTGATTCTAATTTGACGCAATTCGGACTTTATCTGCGCAAACGGCAGAAATGTAAAATTTGGGAGATTTCTGAAATTCTAGCTACAGTTTGTGGCTTCGCCGCACAGAGACCGTGACAGGGTCAATGTCATTTGGATAACTTTTGATGTCCCACTCCTCAGTAGCATTTTCACCAAATTTCAGCTTTTTAGGGCCAACGCCCTGGGAGGAGTTCGTAAAAGTTTGGAAAAACTCCAATGTTATGTTTAGCCATTTTTGAAGCAATATGGCCGACATTTGGTTGGGCGGACGGCGTTGCCGTAATAATATTTTTTACTTCTCTTGTCACCATCTACCTCTGCGCCAAATTTCATGATTCTACGATCAGATTTTTTTTGGGTCATTTCCCATCTCTCAATGCATTTTTGGTACATTTGGGGGCGCTGACGCGCAAATTTTTTTAATTTTAGAAAAAGGAAATAGCCAGAATGTAGAGGCACGATTTTTAGAGGCGTGCAAATTTTTGTGACTTTTCGTCAATGTTCACTGGGTGAAGTGGGCGAGCGCTTCGCGCTCGATTTCGTGCGCACTACGTGCGCACTTTCGCAGCCGTGCTTCGCACGGCCTTACGAGATTAATAGGCCTCTCGCCAGCTTGTGGCGCTCGGGCCTAATTAAGGCCGTGGCTGGTGAGCCGCGGCGCGGCCATTTGACCCTGGCATTTCCCTTATAGCCCGTTATAACCCTAACCCGGCGCGGTCTAAAACGATGCTAAAATGCGGTCAAATAGCGGCGCAGTTTCAGGAGCCGCGGTGCGCGGCCGGCACAAAAATAACATGGCTTTTTCGGCCGCGCGCAGCGGCTCTGCAGACACTCCCAATAATTAAAGCCACACGCGGCGATAAAGGCCCTCGCCCCCCTTGCGACCGCGGGGTACTTGCCATCGCGAAGAGCACACCTCTAACCAACCACTTAGCGACGTCATGATGCGTTTTTAAAAAACTAAAACAAAAGACCGACATAAATTAAGTGAAGCCACTGCGGGACTTGAACCCTGGTCCCAACGCTCTACAAAAAGACCCACATGATTAATGCTCTACCTGTTGCGCTAACCACTTAGTGATGGAAACATGCGTTTTTAAAAGGCTAAAAGATCTGGGGCTCAAGCCCCAAACCCGGGGCCTGGCTCCGCACATGAGTTACGCTATTCAGTCGTCAAACCAATGTGTAGCCAAAAGCCTAGTAACAGTAGTAGCAGTAGTAGTAGTAGTAGTAGCAGTAGTAGTAGTAAGGCAAGGCAAGGCTAGTTTATTTGTGTCGCACATTTCATACACAAGGCAATTCAAAGCTTCACAGCAGGAAAAATGCATTCAAATCACAAAGAAATGACAGAAACAGAAATACAATAAAATTAACTAAATTAAAAAATATCAATCCAACTGATTTTCTAAACTAATAAAATCACAAACAAAAGAGAAGAGTGCAAAGAAACAAATCCTTTCAGTCAAACACAGCGAAACAAAACTGTTTTAGCTTAGATTTGAACATTGTCAGAGTAGAACCTGTCTCACATCTTCAGGAAGAATGTTCCAGATTTTAGCTGCATAAAACTGAAACGCAGATTCACCATGTTTAGTCCTGACTCTGGCACTAGCAGGAGGCCGGTCCATGTTTAGTCCTGACTCTGGCACCAGCAGGAGGCCGGTCCATGTTTAGTCCTGACTCTGGCACCAGCAGGAGGCCGGTCCATGTTTAGTCCTGACTCTGGCACCAGCAGGAGGCCGCTCCATGTTTAGTCCTGACTCTGGCACCAGCAGGAGGCCGGTCCCTGAGGTCCTCAGAGTCCGAGATGGTTCATATGGCACTAACATGTCCGAGATGTACTTTGGTGCTAGGCCATGGAGAGACTTGTACACAAGCAGAGCTGCTTTAAAGTCTATTCTCTGAGACACAGGGGGCAGTGCAGAGACCTGAGAACAGGACTAATGTGATCATACTTCCTGGTTCAGGGTAAAGTGGGCGTCCCGAACGAGCTACAGGGTAAAGTGGGCGTCTCTAACGAGCTACAGGGTAAAGTGGGTGTCCCTAACGAGCTACAGGGTAAAGTGGGCGTCCCTAACGAGCTACAGGGTAAAGTGGGTGTCCCTAACGAGCTACAGGGTAAAGTGGGCGTCCCTAACGAGCTACAGGGTAAAGTTGGCGTCTCTAACGAGCTACAGGGTAAAGTGGGCGTCTCTAACGAGCTACAGGGTAAAGTGGGTGTCCCTAACGAGCTACAGGGTAAAGTGGGCGTCTCTAACGAGCTACAGGGTAAAGTGGTTGTCCCTAACGAGCTACAGGGTAAAGTGGGCGTCCCTAACGAGCTACAGGGTAAAGTTGGCGTCCCTAACGAGCTACAGGGTAAAGTGAGCGTCTCTAACGAGCTACAGGGTAAAGTGGGCGTCCCTAACGAGCTACAGGGTAAAGTAGGCGTCTCTAACGAGCTACAGGGTAAAGTGGGTGTCCCTAACGAGCTACAGGGTAAAGTGGTTGTTCCTAACGAGCTACAGGGTAAAGTAGGCGTCTCTAACGAGCTACAGGGTAAAGTGGTTGTCCCTAACGAGCTACAGGGTAAAGTGGGCGTCCCTAACGAGCTACAGGGGAAGAATATGCATTTACCAGATGAAGGAAAGACAAAGGTTCAGCTTCAGAGCTCCTGAGACAGAGTTTAGGTGAAGCTCGATCTCATGTCAACATGTTTGGCACTAATGCCAGTTTAGGTGATTTACCTCCTGAGCCAGATGGGACTGGTACGGCGAGCGAGGAGGAATCACATCCTACTGGCTGTGACCTCTGACCCCGCCCATATGGGGAGGATACGGGAGGAAGTGTAGGAGAAGATGGTGTTGTGACTCTGATGAGGCTGTTGAATTAAGCAGCGACAAAAAACATCCTTTCAATCCTCTTTTTATTATTCATTCTTTTTTTGGTTTGGATTCAATCTTAATAATTGTCTCGGAACATTTTGATGAATGAGTTATTTAATGGTATGATTTGGTGTCCTCGACAGAAGCTCTGAGGACGTGTGGAGGACACAGGACATAAGCTGACATGTCATCACATTTCACATGTGGCTCTGATTCTGCTGTATGACCAGCACAAACCCACAGGATATTCAACACCTTCAGTTTAACTCTGTCCAAAGTCAATCATTCTGTCCTTCAAGTGGTAAAAGCACTTGGGACCAGCACCATGACCCAAGGGCCTCTTGTGTCCTCAGACACAGCGGAATCATTACATCAGACAATAGTTATAAGACAATAGTGTAACAGTTTCAACACTTTCCCCTCATGATTCCCTTATCTCTGTCTTTAGGTTCAAAACTCTGTTCCAAACGTGCCTGGAACAAACATAGCCCCTCCCATTTTTTCTTACCTCTGAGAAACAGTTCATCAGAACTAAATGTAGTTCGAAGCAGAATGTGTCGTCCACAGCCGCCATGACAGGAAGTGCTATTGGATTAAACACATGTGAACTGAGGCTATAACTGACAGAACGTTTGAACTGCTGCCTATTTAAATATGACAGTAGAGCCAGGCTAATGACAAGAACGACTGATTTAAGTTTGGTAATGAACTCAAACTGAGGTTCGGACTGTGTCATGATTTAAACATTCAGTGTAAAAGATGAGATTTTTCTCAACAACAGAATGATTTCTCTGTGAGTTCCTCTGAGGAACAGGACGAGCTCACAGCAGTGAAGCCCGACTATCAGAGCATGTGTTTGACCTCCTCTGTCTCCGAGCAGGTTCCAGCCCCAGGTCCAGAACCAGGTCCAGAACCAGGTCCAGAACCAGGTCCAGAACCAGGTCCAGAACCAGGTCTCGTCTGTTCTCATGCCCTTCACACCTTCTCAGAGGAACTTACCCGCCTCAGCGGTGCCCTCACAGTCTAAAGTCGTGTGGGAGAAGTTTTCTCACTGGTCAGAGTTCCAGAATAGATTGTATCACTACGGCACGTTTCCCACTGACTTCCTGTGGGGCGTGATGTCCTCAGCCTATCAGATCGAAGGAGGCTGGAACGCAGACGGGAAAGGCGCCAGTATTTGGGACACTTTTACTCAGAAAATACCAACCTCGATCCCAGAATCTGCAACTGGAAATGTGGCGTGTGATAGCTACAATAAACTCGACCAAGACTTGAGCCTGATCAAAGAGTTAGGGGTCAAATCGTATCGTTTTTCTCTGTCGTGGTCCAGGATTTTTCCCACTGGCACGACTGTCTCCAATGCCAAAGGCGTGGCCTATTATAACAGGCTGATCGACGGGCTTCTAAGTCAGGGCGTGACTCCGGTGGTGACTTTGTACCATTGGGATCTGCCTCAGGCGCTGCAGAACATGGGCGGCTGGGAAAACACCATCATGATCGACCATTTCAACAATTATGCCGACTTTTGCTTCAAGACGTTTGGCGACAGAGTGAAGTTTTGGATCACTTTTAACGACCCGTTCACCATCACGTGGAAAGGCTACGGCAGCGGAGAGGTGCCTCCAAATTTAAAAGTGAATCCAGGAGTGGTTCCGTATAAAGTGGCACACACTTTGATCTTAGCGCACGCCAAGGTTTATCACACGTACGCCAATTATCGTCCGACACAGCAGGGCCTGGTCAGCGTGGCTCTAAACGCAGACTGGTACGAGCCGCTGGACGTGAACGTGCCCAGAGAGCTGGAGGCGGCCGACAGGGCCATGCAGTTCAGACTCGGCTGGTTCGCTCACCCCATTTTTAAAAACGGCGATTATCCTGAAGCCATGAAGTTTCACGTGGGAAATAAAAGCGATCTCCAGCGTCTGAAAGAGTCTAGACTTCCAGTGTTTACAGAGCAAGAGAAGAACTCTATCAGAGGAACTGCTGACGTGTTCTTCCTCAATCACCACACCACCAGAATCGCCAAATACTCGACCCAGCCTCTGTCTCCACACTCATACAGAAACGACTGGGACGTTCTGGAGCAGGAGATGACAGATTTCCCACAGACCGACGTTAAGGGCATGAGGGCGGTGGCCGTGGGGCTTAGGCGGTTGCTCGGGTGGATAAGAGAGGAGTACGGAAACCCTGAAGTGTATGTGACCGACAACGGAGTGGCCACGGACAGGACGAAGAGCCTGGACGACATGGACAGAGTGTTCTTCCTCAAGACCTACATCAACGAGGCGCTCAAAGGTGAGACAGAGTAGAACCTGCTGTAGAACTGTTTTATTTCATACCATGTTGTAAACTCCAGACGCCGAGAACAAGCAGTGTGATTCTTACTGTGTCAAATCAAACAAGAGACAAACCCACTGAAGGTATCGTGTATTCCAGTGGTTCCCGAGCTCACGAGTTCTCAGACTCGATCCTCAGACTAAGAATGAGGCTTTGATGTCAGTCCAGATGATACAAGTGCATATTTTTACACTAGAACACTCCTGGATGAGGGACCACACCCACAAGTGCCTTTAAATTACATTTAAAAAAATCTTCTCTATCATTCTGTCCTTTTGTCCTCTTTTGAAACTCTTTCCAGTTGTTTTTCTTCATGATGGTTTATAGTTCTGCCTTAAAGGCGCAATGGACGATTTTTCGGCGATTTGAGAACGCAGGTGGAAGTGCACATGCCACTCCCCCGTGCTCATGCCACTCCCCCGTGCACATGCCACTCCCCCGTGCTCATGCCACTCCCCCGTGCACATGCCACTCCCCCGTGTGGACTGATACAACACACACGTGCGTTTGTTTATTAGCGCAACGGATCGCATCACATCTCTCGTCCCCCGTAGATTTCTGTCCACTTCTGCTTCAGCTCGAACTGTCTTTCTTCGTCTTCATTTTGCCCCGTACACTGAGGGAACTATATTGTGATAGATCAATGCGCTTAGGCACGCGGAAACATGGGGACGAGCCTGACGCAGCTGCAGGTGAGCGGCAGGTGCGTTTTATGATTGATACGTGGCAGGACAAATGATTTATCCACGCCACGAGGAAATATGATACAAAATTTGTCCATTCCACCTTTAAGCAAGATCTAATTCTGGTTTTGAACTGATTTAGACATAGTTCAATATCGAAACCATTTGAGTTATTTTGAAAACCTTGTTTTGGGAAAACAATTCATGCATTAACGGACAAACTATAGACCGAAGGCCGTTGTCCTGTTTTTAGTAATAGTCTGTCCTCTCCTGCAGCTCAGAGCGTGGATGGCGTCCGGCTCCGGGGGTTCCTGGGGGCCCCTCTCATGGACTCCTTTGAGTGGCTTCAGGGCTACACTATGGGCTGTGGTCTATACCAGGTGGACTTCACTCAACCCGAGCGACCCCGGACACAAAAGTACTCGGCCCAGATTTACCGCACCATCGTGGCACAGAACGGGTTCCCGGCAGGTCCAGACGAGCTCCCGCTTCACGGACACTTCAGAGACGACATGATGTGGAGCACGGCCACCGCCTCCTATCAGGTAACAGAGGTTCACCTGTCCTGCATGTTTGAGGCCCTGCCATTTACCCCCGAGGACGATCTGAGCCAGTGTGATGGGGGCGAGACTCTTCTGTCATGCCGTAGATGAAGACAGGACAGGGACAGCAGCACTAGCTCCCCCGCAGGCTGCAGCGCGACACTGAGAGAGGAAGTGACGCTACCGAGAAAACACTCCCGGGAGTAGCGTGCACTGGTCTTTCAAAATAAAATGACAAAATGATAAAGATCACACTGAAAACTTAAATACCCACAGGAAATGAAAGCAAACATTAATATGTTGATATATTTTTAACTCCGTTACATGAGTCACAAAAAGAAGTTTAGTAATTCCAGTGTGTGTGTGTGAGGGGCGTGGCTAAAGCTAGTGTGTGTGTGAGGGGCGTGGCTAAAGCTAGTGTGTGTGTGAGGGGCGTGGCGTTTGAACTTCTCTTTATGTCATGCTAATGCTAATGCTAATGTCAGACACTTTATGACCTGGAAATATCATATTGTGGCTCTTGACGAAACACGGCGCTTTAGCACGAGATCAAGTGATTCTTTAGTGTTTCTGCTTTGGTCTGTGTTCTCTCTCGTCCAATCATCTGGCTCTGCTGTGGAGCTCCTCCCCCTGAGCTAAAGTCCACCTGGAGCCCCAGAGCCGGACGCTTTGGGAGGTATTTCCTGCCTTCTCCGTCTCTTTTCTCAGATTGAAGGTGGTTGGCGTGCGGACGGAAAGGGCCTCAGTATCTGGGACACTTTCGCACACACGCCGCTCCGAGTTTCCGACGACGACACTGGAGACCTGGCCTGTGATAGTTACAGGAGGTTTGAGGAGGACGTGCGGATGTTGAAGGAGCTGGGGGTCGGTTACTACCGCTTCTCCATCGCCTGGTCCAGAGTCCTGCCCGATGGCACAACGGCACACATTAACGAGCCGGGCCTGCTGTACTACGAGAGGCTGGTGGATGCACTTCTGCAGGCCGGAATACAGCCACAGGCAAGTGCAGATGGGTTTGTGTCCTTGGTCGTGTTTTAGAACAGGGCTGAAGGTTTTCTATCGCTGTGGCAAATTTTCGTCAATTGGTGAAACATTTCCATCAGTTCGTAATGTGTTGTTAAAGGACCATAGAGTGTAAAGTGCTTCTAACAACAGCAAGTACGACACTAAAGCATCATGTAAATACTTCAATTTGCTTAACGTTACCCGGGTTCCTCTAGTGCGCGGCTGGGTTGGGTTCTGATGGTGTCACTACATCATGTTCATTCAGAAGTGCTCAACAGGCTTCTCCAGCGAGAGCCTGGCCCCTGTGCACTACTGCAGTGTAGTACTAGTAGTAGTACTAGTAGTAGTACTAGTACTAATACTGTGCTGTAATAATATCTTAGGGACGTCCTTTGGTGAGTGTCTGCTTTGATAGTTTAACCAAAATGTGCAAATGATTTTCCTCTTGAAAACTCCTGGCCACGATGATGGAGAGGATATTTACTGATGACAGTGATGATGAGGTGGATGATGAGGTGGATGATGAGGTGGATGATGAGGTGGATGATGAGGTGGATGATGAGGTCGGTGATGAGGTGGATGATGAGGTGGATGATGAGGTCGGTGATGAGGTCGGTGATGAGGTGGATGATGAGGTCGGTGATGAGGTCGATGATGAGGTGGATGATGAGGTCGGTGATGAGGTCGATGATGAGGTCGGTGATGAGGTGGATGATGCGGTGGATGATGAGGTGGATGATGAGGTGGATGATGAGGTCGATGATGAGGTCGATGATGAGGTGGATGATGAGGTCGATGATGAGGTCGATGATGAGGTGGATGATGAGGTCGATGATGAGGTGGATGATGAGGTCGATGATGAGGTCGATGATGAGGTGGATGATGAGGTGGATGATGAGGTGGATGATGAGGTGGATGATGAGGTGGATGATGAGGTGGATGATGAGGTCGATGATGAGGTGGATGATGAGGTCGGTGATGAGGTGGATGATGAAGTGGATGATGAGGTCGATGATGAGGTGGATGATGAGGTGGATGATGAGGTGGATGATGAGGTGGATGATGAGGTCGGTGATGAGGTGGATGATGAAGTGGATGATGAGGTCGATGATGAGGTGGATGATGAGGTGGATGATGAGGTGGATGATGATGACAATGATGAGGTGGATGATGAGGTCGATGATGAGGTCGATGATGGAGGAGAGGATGGTCAGACTCAGGATGGGGGTCCGTCTCAGGTGATTGGCCCCTTCCTTAGACGGTGATGTGTTCAGGTGAAGAGGGGACATGGGGGGCGGGGTTGAGAGAGCAGAGACCACAAGAGATGCTGCGATAGGCCTGTATAAGTAGGGCTTCTGGGTAATTAGAGGTGTGGTTAAACAGTGGAGGCGTGGTCCACCTCCTGAACCTCTGTCAGTGATTAACAATCATGAACTAAATTAAAACAATAACCAGAATACGGGACATGGAATGTTCTACTGTACATAATATATCATATACTATATACTATACTGTTATATTATACTGTTATATTATACTGTTATACTATACTGTTATACTATACTGTTATACTATACTGTTATACTATACTGTTATGGTATAGCAGTAATAGTAGTAGTAGTAGTAGTAGTAGTATTAGTAGTAGTAGTAGTAGTAGTAGTAGTAGTAGTAGTAGTAGTAGTAGTAGTAGTAATAGTAGTAGTAGTATTAGTAGTAGTAGTAATAGTATTGTGGTCTCTCTGCAGGTCACGCTGTACTAGTGCAGTAGTAGTAGTAGTAGTAGTAGTAGTAGTAGTAGTAGTAGTAGTAGTAGTAGTAATAGTAGTAGTAGTAGTAGTAGTAGTAGTAGTAGTAATAGTATTGTGGTCTCTCTGCAGGTCACCCTGTACCACTGGGACCTTCCTCAGGCACTGCAGGACGTTGGTGGTTGGGAGAACGTCTCTGTGGTGGACCGGTTCAGGGAATACGCAGACCTGATGTTCACCCGCCTCGGGCCCAAAGTCAAACGCTGGATCACCATAAATGAGCCGTACATCGTCGCTAACGTGGGCCATGGCTACGGAGCGGCCGCGCCCGGTGAGCCGACTGTTTCAGACTCTTGCTTAGTCCTAGTTTGGTTTGGGTTTAAGTTTAAAGTTAAAGTACGTATGTTTATTAAATGTTAATATAAACTTTGTAAATACAAAGGATAGTTTTATATCAATCATTTACAGAGAATAAAAACAGGTTCAATTCAATTTCAATTAAATTTATTTTGTAACGCCCAAAATCACAACAGCGGTTGTCTCGGAGGGCGACAGTGAAAAACGGGTCAAACAATGTTCATAGGGACTAACGAGCTGAAGGCATTACTGAGAGAGTCATCACTCACGTTCACGTGGATATTGAAGGCTCCAGAGATCACTGCCACACCACCACCTCTGTGCTCCTGGAGGTCTGAAAGTTAACATGGGTGGGAGGGGTTAACATGGGTGGGTGGGGTTAACATGGGTGGGTGGGGTTAACATGTGTGGGTGGGGTTAACATGGGTGGTTGGGGTGGACTAATTTAGTCTGACATAATCATCTTGTTGAAGCCACGTTTCAGTTCAAGCTGAAGATCTAAGTTATAGTCACTAATTAATTAATCAACTAAAAAGCAATTTGGAGGAAGTTGATCTAATGTTTAGCAGTCCACATTTTATATGTTTGTTTATTTGAATCATTTGTGAGTGTTTTCGACAGCGAGCTCAGAGACAGAGAGGGCGGGACCTCAGCGACAGAGAGGGCAGGAGCTCAGCGACAGAGAGGGCGGGAGCTCAGCGACAGTGGAGCGTCTTACACTGCTGCTCTGCACTCTCATCCCTGGGTGCTCACTTTAGGCCACTAAGACTATTGGTCTGAACTAATAAGGATGAACCCTCTGAAGTGGGAGGGGCCATCCCTACGTATGAGCCCGGGCTTTCCCCAGAACGCACTCCAGTTTCAACAAAGACTACGTTGTTTTGAGGGAAACATCTAGAGCATAGGTGTCAAACTCTAACCCTAACCCGCCAAATCTGGCCCGCCAGACGTTTTAATCCGGCCCGCCAAACATTTCAAATTTATATTAAAAAAAAAAAAAATATATATATATATATATATTTTTTATCGATTCATAGAACCGCAGTTACATCTGTAACCGTTTTTATTGCTAAAACTACACGTCCCACAATGCCGCGGGTGGCTGCCCCTCCCCCACAGGGCTCTGCTGCACTGCTGTGTGAGCTGCCCCTCCCCCACAGGGCTCTGCTGCACTGCTGTGTGAGCTGCCCCTCCCCCACGGGGCTCTGCTGCACTGCTGTGTGAGCTGCCCCTCCCCCACGGGGCTCTGCTGCACTGCTGTGTGAGCTGCCCCTCCCCCACGGGGCTATGCTGCACTGCTGTGTGAGCTGCCCCTCCCCCACGGGGCTCTGCTGCACTGCTGTGTGAGCTGCCCCTCCCCCACAGGGCTCTGCTGCACTGCTGTGTGAGCTGCCCCTCCCCCACAGGGCTCTGCTGCACTGCTGTGTGAGCTGTGAAGAATGAGACCTTTGACCTGGAGTTATGAAGAAACGTAATGCACTTTGTATGATACAACTGAATCCTAAATTGTTTCTAAGACTAGATAAACTCACAGGTTTGAGGTTTATAATAATAATAAGACCTCCATGTTTTTGGTTCTGTTCTTGTTTTGTTAAAATCTTTCTTATCAAAGCTCAAGCCCACTACACGTCCTAATGGTGGTCCCGTCTGTAGATCCTTACTGGTTTTGGTCCTCGCAGGGATCTCGTTCCGTCCCGGGACTCTTCCGTACATCGTGGGTCATCACCTGATCAAAGCTCACGCCGAGGCCTGGCACTTGTACAACGACAGGTACAGAGCGTCTCAGAAGGGACAGATCTCCATCACGCTGAACTCAGACTGGGCCGAACCACGAAACCCAGGCAAGCAAGAGGACATCGACGCCGCCCGCAGGGTCGTGGAGGTACTACAGGCCGCCCAAACACTGTGGGGATGGCAGAGTCGTAACCACGGACATATATTCTGCATGATCAAAGTCGTTGTTCTTTAAACCTGCTCTTGTACCTTTACTTAAAATAATGTAGACACAGATGTGGGTGGAGCTGATGTGCCTTGTGTCGGTGGATGACTGCGAGCTGGTGGCAGAGTGGTTAAAGCTCTTGTGACAGTGAATGTTTGTGTTTTTGTGCTGACCCTGCTCTGCCCCTGTCCTGACCTGTTCTCTGACCCTGTCCCTCAGTTCCAGCTGGGATGGTTCGCTCATCCTATTTTTGTCGGCGACTACAACGACATGATGAAGAGCATCATCGGGAACCGGAGCCTGGCGGCCGGTCTCCCCAAGTCCAGGTGAGGACGACAGGGTCCATCAGGTGATTCTGACCTTCTTTACACCATGTGCAGACTGACCTCCCGTGTGTCACTTCTGTGTCAGACTGCCAGAGTTCAGCCCCGACGAGGTCAAGAGGATCAAAGGAACTCACGATTACTTTGGCTTTAACCACTACACCACCAAACTGGCCTATCCTCTGGCGTACGGCAACCTGCAACACTACGACGCTGACCGGTGAGTGCCAGGGTCTGACGTGAGTGCCAGGGTCTGTGGCGAGTGCCAGGGTCTATGGTGATGTGGTTGTAGTAGATGCTGTGCTGTGTTTCAGGGGGACGGGGTCCGTGGTTGACCGGGTCTGGCTGGACTCCGGCTCTGGTTGGCTCAAAGTGACTCCGTTTGGATTCAGGAGGATTTTAAACTTCATCAAAAACAATTATGGAAATCCTCCAATAATCGTCACAGAGAACGGAGTGAGTCAGAGACAAGTGGAGCTGAACGACGTGTTGCGACAGCACTACTACACCGAGTACATCAACCAGGCGCTCAAAGGTATTTCTGCTACTGCGATAAGTACTAGTACAGCCACGTTTCCTCTGGTTCTCTTTGGTTGAGTCCTAAAGTCTCTGGCCGTGAGAGGTTCTGGCTCCCAAAGCGTCCGGCTCTTGGGCTCCAGGTGGACTTTAGCTCAGGGGGAGGATCTCCACAGCGCAGCCAGATGATTGGACGAGAGAGAACACAGACTCAGGCCAAAACAGGAGGCAAAAAGCAGAAAAACACAAAATAATCATTTGTCTCCAAACTCCAAATGTGGAGCCTTAGCAACACAAAGCTAGCAAAGCACGTTAGCAACACAAAGCTAGCAAAGCACGCTGGCAACACAAAGCTAGCAAAGCACGTTAGCAACACAAAGCTAGCAAAGCACGTTGGCAACACAAAGCTAGCAAAGCACGTTAGCAACACAAAGCTAGCAAAGCACGTTAGCAACACAAAGCTAGCAAGGCACGTTAGCAACAGATGTTTCCTGTTTATGGCACTCGCTTTGTCAAGAGCCACAATCTGATATTTCCAGGTCATAAAGCGTCTGATGTTAGCATTAGCATTAGCATGATATAAAGAGAGGTTCAAACGCGGTGTAGAGGCTTTAGCCACGCCCCTCACACACACTAGCTTAAGCCACGCCCCTCACACGCACTAGCTTAAGCCACGCCCCTCACACACACTAGCTTAAGCCACGCCCCTCACACACACTAGCTTAAGCCACGCCCCTCACACACACTAGCTTAAGCCACGCCCCTCACACACACACTGGAATTACTAAACTTCTTTTTGTGAATCGCTCAGATCAGCCTCAGGATTAAAGAAATATAATTCAGGAGGATTTATGTTCATGACCTTGTTTAGGGGATGAGTTTTTATCTCTCTTTCTAACGTTGAGCTCTCTCCTCTTCCTCAGCGTACGTCCTGGACGGTGTGGACATTCGAGGCTACACCGCCTGGTCGCTCATGGATAACCTGGAGTGGGCCACGGGTTTTGCAGAACAATTCGGTCTGTACTTCGTGAACCGGTCGGACCCCGGACTAAAGCGCACCCCAAAAGTCTCAGTCCAGACTTACTCCGGGATCATCAGGTGCAACGGCTTTCCTGACCCCAACTCTGGACACCCGTGTCTGCAGCCCCAAGGTACAAGTCCTGCTCTAGTCCTGGTTTAGTCCTGGTTTAGTCCTGGTTTAGACCTGGTTTAGTCCTGGTTTAGTCCTGGTTTAGTCCTGGTTTAGTTGCGCTAATGTTTCCCTCTCGTTGCAGTGACGACTACAGTTGGTCCAGTGGCGACTACAGTTCCCGGTCAGACTGTGGCGCCCCCTACAGCTCAACTGAGTTTCCTGGGGATGAGTCTGAGCAAAGAAGAGGCTGAAGTCGGGCTCAACACGACCTTTGCCCTCGTGGTGGTCATGGGTGTCGCCGCCCTGGTGGGGGGCGTGGGCTTCTTCATGGCCCGACGTAGAGGAAAGTCGAGTGAAATGTGAAAGACACATTTTACAGCAGAATCATCAGCACAGGATCCAGAATTGTTCAGCTGAATGGGAAACTGTCGCGTCTGTAATAAATCAAGTTTATAAATAAAACACATTTTACTGCTGCAGAATTACATCATTTATGGAGTGTGTAACTGCTCTGTACCAAAGTCTGATGAATGATTAATATGTTAAAAATAATAAACACATTTTAATATGTTGTCGATGTGTGAAAGTGTCTTGAGTCAAATGTAAAGTTTGGGCGCAAAATATTATCATTAACAATTCTTTGTTGTTGTTGGTAGAGCCTGAAATTACGTTCAACCAAAGGAAAGTTAGATAATCAAACCATGCGACAGTCATTGGTCAAGGCAAGTTCCTGTCACGAACGGCAGAACGGAGCCAATTTACAGGGCTGGAAACAGGCAAAGAATAAAAAGTCTTTAATGATAAGGAACAGAAACTACAAAACTCTTGGTCAAGAGTAACGAAAACAAAAGATATTTCCAGCGGTGCGCAGCGCCAGCAACTGTGGTGTCGGGGGCAGACGAGAGGCGTAGTCAGGTCCGTTCCAGGTTCAGTACACAGGTAGACAGCGTTAACAGGGGATCAGGCAGAGGGCAAAACTCAAGGCGGTCCAGGGTCGGTAACGACAGACAGGAACAACGAAGGTCAGGCAGGAATCAGAGTAAAAAAGTCAAACAACAGAGGATCAGGAAAACCCGCTCGAATGCTGGGGCTAAGGGCAATAACAGACAATCTCGCTAAGAACAAAGAAACACACACACTTATATACTCCACCCAGTGATTAACAATCAGATACAGCTGTGAACCCACTCACAGGTGTGAGGAGCCTGAGAGACAAAGGGGAACCAGGGAGGAGAACAAGAAGGGAGGAGGGAAACAGAAGGGGAGCAGAGACAGAAACACTGTGAGTAAAACTATACAAACTATACATCACCAGACAGACGGTGACCATGACAGTACCTGTGTTTGTGAATTCTGTTCATCGACAATGGAATAAACCTCTTCTGATTCTGAGTCTTATAGTCACATTCAGAACAGAAAGAGGCACCGTCCAGTCGCGCCTTCTCTTCTTTTGAACTCAGGGATATGATTTAGAGCTTTATACCACTCTGTGATGTGTCTTTAGAGCTTTATAACTCTCTGAGCTGTGACTTTAGAGCTTATTACTCTGAGGTGTGTCTTTAGAGCTTTATACACTCTGAGGTGTGTCTTTAGAGCTTTATACACTCTGAGGTGTGTCTGAGGTGTGTCTTTAGAGCTTTATACACTCTGAGGTGTGTCTTTAGAGCTTTATAACTCTCTGAGCTGTGACTTTAGAGCTTTATCACTCTGAGGTGTGTCTGAGGTGTGTCTTTAGAGCTTTATACACTCTGAGGTGTGTCTTTAGAGCTTTATATCACTCCGAGGTGTTTCTTTAGAGCTTTATACACTCTGAGGTGTGTCTTTAGAGCTGTATATAACTCTGAGGTGTGTCTTTAGAGCTTTATACCACTCTGAGGTGTGTCTTTAGAGCTTTATACACTCTGAGGTGTGTCTTTAGAGCTTTATACACTCTGAGGTGTGTCTTTAGAGCTTTATCGCTCTGAAGTGTGTCTTTAAAGCTTTATACCACTCTGAAGTGTGTCTTTAGAGCTTTATACACTCTGAGGTGTGTCTTTAGAGCTTTATACACTCTGAGGTGTGTCTTTAGAGCTTTATACACTCTGAGGTGTGTCTTTAGAGCTTTATAACACTCTGAGGTGTGTCTTTAGAGCTTTATAACATTCTGATATGTGTCTTTAGAGCTTTATACCACTCTGAGGTGTTTCTTTAGAGCTTTATACTGTTCTGAGGTGTGTCTTTAGAGCTTATGACACTCTGAGGTGTGTCTTTAGAGCTTTATACCGCTCTGAGGTGTGTCTTTAGAGCTTTATACACTCTGAGGTGTGTCTTTAGAGCTTTATATCACTCTGAGGTGTGTCTTTAGAGCTTTATACTGCTCTGAGGTGTGTCTTTAGAGCTTTATACCACTCTGAGGTGTGTCTTTAGAGCTTTATACACTCTGAGGTGTGTCTTTAGAGCTTTATCGCTCTGAAGTGTGTCTTTAAAGCTTTATAACACTCTGAGGTGTGTCTTTAGAGCTTTATAACACTCTGAGGTGTTTCTTTAGAGCTTTATACTGCTCTGAGGTGTGTCTTTAGAGCTTATGACACTCTGAGGTGTGTCTTTAGAGCTTTATACCACTCTGAGGTGTTTCTTTAGAGCTTTATACTGCTCTGAGGTGTGTCTTTAGAGCTTTATACACTCTGAGGTATGTCTTTAGAGCTTTATACACTCTGAGGTGTGTCTTTAGAGCTTTATACCGCTCTGAGGTGTGTCTTTAGAGCTTTATACACTCTGAAGTGTGTCGTTAGAGCTTTATACCACTCTGAGGTGTGTCTTTAGAGCTTTATCACTCTGAAGTGTGTCTTTAGAGCTTTATACACTCTGAAGTGTGTCTTTAGAGCTTTATACCACTCTGAGGTGTGTCTTTAGAGCTTTATACACTCTGAAGTGTGTCTTTAGAGTTTTATGCCACTCTGAGGTGTGTCTTTAGAGCTTTATACACTCTGAGGTGTGTCTTTAGAGCTTTATAAACTCTGAGATGTGTCTTTAGAGCTTTATACCACTCTGAGGTGTGTCTTTAGAGCTTTTAACACTCTGAGGTGTTTCTTTAGAGCTTTATAAACTCTGAGATGTGTCTTTAGAGCTTTATACCACTCTGAGGTGTGTCTTTAGAGCTTCATACCACTCTGAGGCGTGTCTTTAGAGCTTTATACCACTCTGAGGTGTGTCTTTAGAGCTTTATACACTCTCTGAGGTGTGTCTTTAGAGCTTTATAAACTCTGAGATGTGTCTTTAGAGCTTTATACAACTCTGAGGTGTGTCTTTAGAGCTTTATAACTCTCTGAGGTGTGTCTTTAGAGCTTTTTATCACTCCGAGGTGTGTCTTTAGAGCTTTATACTGCTCTGAAGTGTATTTTTAGAGCATAATACCACTCTGAGGTGTGTCTTTAGAGCTTTATACACTCTGAGGTGTGTCTTTAGAGCTTTATACCACTCTAAGATGTGTCTTTAGAGCTTTATAACACCCTGAGGTGTGTCTTTAGAGCTTTATACACTCTGAGGTGTGTCTTTAGAGCTTAATAACACTCTGTGGTGTGTCTTTAGAGCTTTAAACACTCTGAGGTGAGTCTTTAGAGCTTTATACACTCTGAGGTGTGTCTTTAGCGCTTTAAACCACTCTGAGCTGTGTCTTTAGAGCTTTATACACTCTGAGGTGTGTCTTTAGAGCTTTATACCACTCTGAGGTATGTCTTTAGAGCTTTATACACTCTGAGGTGTGTCTTTAGAGCTTTATACCACTCTGATGTGTGTCTTTAGAGCTTTATAAACTCTGAGATGTGTCTTTAGAGCTTTATAAACTCTGAGATGTGTCTTTAGAGCTTTATACCCTCAGAGGTGTGTCTTTAGAGCTTTATATCACTTTGAGGTGTGTCTTTAGAGCTTTATATCACTCCGAGGTGTGTCTTTAGAGCTTTATATCACTTAGAGGTGTGTCTTTAGAGCTTTATATCACTCCGAGGTGTGTTTTTAGAGCATAATACCACTCTGAGGTGTGTCTTTAGAGGTTTATACACTCTGAGGTGTGTCTTTAGAGCTTTATATCACTCTGAGGTGTGTCTTTAGAGCTTTATACACTCTGAAGTGTGTCTTTAGAGCTTTATACACTCTGAAGTGTGTCTTTAGAGCTTTATACACTCTGAGGTGTGTCTTTAGAGCTTTATAAACTCTGGGGTGTGTCTTTAGAGCTTCATACACTCTGAGGTGTGTCTTTAGAGCTTTATAACACTCTGAGGTGTGTCTTTAGAGCTTTATACCACTCTGAGGTGTGTCTTTAGAGCTTTATAACACTCTGAGGTGTTTCTTTAGAGCTTTATACTGCTCTGAGGTGTGTCTTTAGAGCTTTATAAACTCTGAGATGTGTCTTTAGAGCTTTATACCTCTCTGAGGTGTGTTTTTAGAGCTTTATACACTCTGAGGTGTGTCTTTAGAGCTTTATAAACTCTGAGATGTGTCTTTAGAGCTTTATACCACTCTGAGGTGTGTCTTTAGAGCTTTATATCACTCAGAGGTGTGTCTTTAGAGTTTTATCAATCTGAGGTGTGTCTTTAGAGCTTTATACCACTCTTAGGTGTGTCTTTAGAGCTTTATACCACTCTGAGGTTTGTCTTTAGAGCTTTATACCGCTCTGAGGTGTGTCTTTAGAGCTTTATACCACTCTGAGGTGTGTCTTTAGAGCTTTATAAACTCTGAGGTGTGTCTTTAGAGCTTTATAACACTCTGAGGTGTGTCTTTAGAGCTTTATACCACTCTTAGGTGTGTCTTTAGAGCTTTATACCACTCTGAGGTGTGTCTTTAGAGCTTTATACTGCTCTGAGGTGTGTCTTTAGAGCTTTATAACACTCTGAGGTGTGTCTTTAGAGCTTTATACTGCTCTGAGGTGTGTCTTTAGAGCTTTATACACTCTGAGGTGTGTCTTTAGAGCTTTATAAACTCTGAGATGTGTCTTTAGAGCTTTATACCACTCTGAGGTGTGTCTATAGAGCTTTCTATCACTCAGAGGTGTGTCTTTAGAGCTTTATAACTCTCTGAGGTGTGTCTTTAGAGCTTTATATCACTCCGAGGTGTGTTTAGAGCTTTATCAATCTGAGGTGTGTCTTTAGAGCTTTATACCACTCTTAGGTGTGTCTTTAGAGCTTTATACCACTCTGAGGTGTGTCTTTAGAGCTTTATACCACTCTGAGGTGTGTCTTTAGAGCTTTATAACACTCTGAGGTGTGTTTTTAGAGCTTTATACTGCTCTGAAGTGTGTCTTTAGAGCTTTATAAACTCTGAGATGTGTCTCTAGAGCTTTATACCACTCTGAGGTGTGTCTCTAGAGCTTTATATCACTCTGAGGTGTGTCTTTAGAGCTTTATATCACTCCGAGGTGTGTCTTTAGAGCTTTATATCACTCCGAGGTGTGTTTTTAGAGCATAATACCACTCTGAGGTGTGTCTTTAGAGCTTTATATCACTCAGAGGTGTGTCTTTAGAGTTTTATCAATCTGAGGTGTGTCTTTAGAGCTTTATACCACTCTGAGGTTTGTCTTTAGAGCTTTATACCGCTCTGAGGTGTGTCTTTAGAGCTTTATACCACTCTGAGGTGTGTCTTTAGAGCTTTATTTCACTCAGAGGTGTGTCTTTAGAGCTTAATAACTCTCTTAGGTGTGTCTTTAGAGCTTTATATCACTCCGAGGTGTGTCTTTAGAGCTTTATACCGCTCTGAGGTGTGTCTTTAGAGCTTTATACACTCTGAAGTGTGTCGTTAGAGCTTTATACCACTCTGAGGTGTGTCTTTAGAGCTTTATACCACTCTGAGGTGTGTCTTTAGAGCTTTATACCGCTCTGAGGTGTGTCTTTAGAGCTTTATACACTCTGAAGTGTGTCGTTAGAGCTTTATACCACTCTGAGGTGTGTCTTTAGAGCTTTATCACTCTGAAGTGTGTCTTTAGAGCTTTATACCGCTCTAAGGTGTGTCTTTAGAGCTTTTTACCACTCTGAGGTGTGTCTTTAGAGCTTTATTTCACTCAGAGGTGTGTCTTTAGAGCTTTATAACTCTCTTAGGTGTGTCTTTAGAGCTTTATATCACTCCGAGGTGTGTCTTTAGAGCTTTATTTCGCTCTGAGGTGTGTCTTTAGAGCTTTATACACTCTGAAGTGTGTCGTTAGAGCTTTATACCACTCTGAGGTGTGTCTTTAGAGCTTTATACCACTCTGAGGTGTGTCTTTAGAGCTTTATACCGCTCTGAGGTGTGTCTTTAGAGCTTTATACACTCTGAAGTGTGTCGTTAGAGCTTTATACCACTCTGAGGTGTGTCTTTAGAGCTTTATCACTCTGAAGTGTGTCTTTAGAGCTTTATACCGCTCTAAGGTGTGTCTTTAGAGCTTTTTACCACTCTGAGGTGTGTTTTTAGAGCTTTATAAACTCTGAGGTGTGTCTTTAGCGCTTTAAACCACTCTGAGCTGTGTCTTTAGAGCTTTGTACCACTCTGAGGTGTGTCTTTAGAGCTTTATACCACTCTGTGAAGTGTCTTTAGAGTTTTATGCCACTCTGAGGTGTGTCTTTAGAGCTTTATAAACTCTGAGATGTGTCTTTAGAGCTTTATAAACTCTGAGATGTGTCTTTAGAGCTTTATACACTCAGAGGTGTTTCTTTAGAACTTTATACCACCCTTAGGTGTTTCTTTAGAGCTTTATACTACACTGAGATGTGTCTTTAGAGCTTTAAACCACTCTGAGGTGTGTCTTTAGAGCTTTATACACTCTGAGGTGTGTCTTTAGAGCTTTATACCTCTCTGAGGTGTGTCTTTAGAGCTTTATACCACTCTGAGGTATGTCTTTAGAGCTTTATACACTCTGAGGTGTGTCTTTAGAGCTTTATACCACTCTGAGGTGTGTCTTTAGAGCTTTATACCGCTCTGAGGTGTGTCTTTAGAGCTTTATGCAACTCTGAGGTGTGTCTTTAGAGCTTTATACACTCTGAGGTGTGTCTTTAGAGCTTTATAAACTCTGAGATGTGTCTTTAGAGCTTTATACACTCAGAGGTGTTTCTTTAGAACTTTATACCACCCTTAGGTGTTTCTTTAGAGCTTTATACTACACTGAGATGTGTCTTTAGAGCTTTAAACCACTCTGAGGTGTATCTTTAGAGCTTTATACACTCTGAGGTGTGTCTTTAGAGCTTTATACCTCTCTGAGGTGTGTCTTTAGAGCTTTATACCACTCTGTGAAGTGTCTTTAGAGTTTTATGCCACTCTGAGGTGTGTCTTTAGAGCTTTATAAACTCTGAGATGTGTCTATAGAGCTTTATAAACTCTGAGATGTGTCTTTAGAGCTTTATACACTCAGAGGTGTTTCTTTAGAACTTTATACCACCCTTAGGTGTTTCTTTAGAGCTTTATACAACTCTTAGGTGTGTCTTTAGAGCTTTATACCACTCTGAGGTGTGTCTTTAGAGCTTTATACCGCTCTGAGGTGTGTCTTTAGAGCTTTATGCAACTCTGAGGTGTGTCTTTAGAGCTTTATACACTCTGAGGTGTGTCTTTAGAGCTTTATAAACTCTGAGATGTGTCTTTAGAGCTTTATACACTCAGAGGTGTTTCTTTAGAACTTTATACCACCCTTAGGTGTTTCTTTAGAGCTTTATACTACACTGAGATGTGTCTTTAGAGCTTTATACCGCTCTGAGGTGTATCTTTAGAGCTTTATGCAACTCTGAGGTGTGTCTTTAGAGCTTTATACCTCTCTGAGGTGTGTCTTTAGAGCTTTATAAACTCTGAGATGTGTCTTTAGAGCTTTATACACTCAGAGGTGTTTCTTTAGAACTTTATACCACCCTTAGGTGTTTCTTTAGAGCTTTATACTACACTGAGATGTGTCTTTAGAGCTTTAAACCACTCTGAGGTGTATCTTTAGAGCTTTATACCACTCTGAGGTGTGTCTTTAGAGCTTTATAACACTCTGAGGTGTGTCTTTGGAGCTTTATACCACTCTGAGGTGTGTCTTTAGAGCTTTATAACACTCTGAGGTGTGTCTTTAGAGCTTTATACCACTCTTAGGTGTGTCTTTAGAGCTTTATACCACTCTGAGGTGTGTCTTTAGAGCTTTATAACACTCTGAGGTGTGTCTTTAGAGCTTTATACTGCTCTGAGGTGTGTCTTTAGAGCTTTATACACTCTGAGGTGTGTCTTTAGAGCTTTATAAACTCTGAGATGTGTCTTTAGAGCTTTATACCACTCTGAGGTGTGTCTATAGAGCTTTCTATCACTCAGAGGTGTGTCTTTAGAGCTTTATAACTCTCTGAGGTGTGTCTTTAGAGCTTTATATCACTCCGAGGTGTGTTTAGAGCTTTATCAATCTGAGGTGTGTCTTTAGAGCTTTATACCACTCTTAGGTGTGTCTTTAGAGCTTTATACCACTCTGAGGTGTGTCTTTAGAGCTTTATACCACTCTGAGGTGTGTCTTTAGAGCTTTATAACACTCTGAGGTGTGTCTCTAGAGCTTTATACTGCTCTGAAGTGTGTCTTTAGAGCTTTATAAACTCTGAGATGTGTCTCTAGAGCATTATACCACTCTGAGGTGTGTCTTTAGAGCTTTATACCGCTCTGAGGTGTGTCTTTAGAGCTTTATACACTCTGAAGTGTGTCGTTAGAGCTTTATACCACTCTGAGGTGTGTCTTTAGAGCTTTATCACTCTGAAGTGTGTCTTTAGAGCTTTATACCGCTCTAAGGTGTGTCTTTAGAGCTTTTTACCACTCTGAGGTGTGTTTTTAGAGCTTTATAAACTCTGAGGTGTGTCTTTAGCGCTTTAAACCACTCTGAGCTGTGTCTTTAGAGCTTTGTACCACTCTGAGGTGTGTCTTTAGAGCTTTATACCACTCTGTGAAGTGTCTTTAGAGTTTTATGCCACTCTGAGGTGTGTCTTTAGAGCTTTATAAACTCTGAGATGTGTCTTTAGAGCTTTATAAACTCTGAGATGTGTCTTTAGAGCTTTATACACTCAGAGGTGTTTCTTTAGAACTTTATACCACCCTTAGGTGTTTCTTTAGAGCTTTATACTACACTGAGATGTGTCTTTAGAGCTTTAAACCACTCTGAGGTGTGTCTTTAGAGCTTTATACACTCTGAGGTGTGTCTTTAGAGCTTTATACCTCTCTGAGGTGTGTCTTTAGAGCTTTATACCACTCTGAGGTATGTCTTTAGAGCTTTATACACTCTGAGGTGTGTCTTTAGAGCTTTATACCACTCTGAGGTGTGTCTTTAGAGCTTTATACCGCTCTGAGGTGTGTCTTTAGAGCTTTATGCAACTCTGAGGTGTGTCTTTAGAGCTTTATACACTCTGAGGTGTGTCTTTAGAGCTTTATAAACTCTGAGATGTGTCTTTAGAGCTTTATACACTCAGAGGTGTTTCTTTAGAACTTTATACCACCCTTAGGTGTTTCTTTAGAGCTTTATACTACACTGAGATGTGTCTTTAGAGCTTTAAACCACTCTGAGGTGTATCTTTAGAGCTTTATACACTCTGAGGTGTGTCTTTAGAGCTTTATACCTCTCTGAGGTGTGTCTTTAGAGCTTTATACCACTCTGTGAAGTGTCTTTAGAGTTTTATGCCACTCTGAGGTGTGTCTTTAGAGCTTTATAAACTCTGAGATGTGTCTATAGAGCTTTATAAACTCTGAGATGTGTCTTTAGAGCTTTATACACTCAGAGGTGTTTCTTTAGAACTTTATACCACCCTTAGGTGTTTCTTTAGAGCTTTATACAACTCTTAGGTGTGTCTTTAGAGCTTTATACCACTCTGAGGTGTGTCTTTAGAGCTTTATACCGCTCTGAGGTGTGTCTTTAGAGCTTTATGCAACTCTGAGGTGTGTCTTTAGAGCTTTATACACTCTGAGGTGTGTCTTTAGAGCTTTATAAACTCTGAGATGTGTCTTTAGAGCTTTATACACTCAGAGGTGTTTCTTTAGAACTTTATACCACCCTTAGGTGTTTCTTTAGAGCTTTATACTACACTGAGATGTGTCTTTAGAGCTTTATACCGCTCTGAGGTGTATCTTTAGAGCTTTATGCAACTCTGAGGTGTGTCTTTAGAGCTTTATACCTCTCTGAGGTGTGTCTTTAGAGCTTTATAAACTCTGAGATGTGTCTTTAGAGCTTTATACACTCAGAGGTGTTTCTTTAGAACTTTATACCACCCTTAGGTGTTTCTTTAGAGCTTTATACTACACTGAGATGTGTCTTTAGAGCTTTAAACCACTCTGAGGTGTATCTTTAGAGCTTTATACCACTCTGAGGTGTGTCTTTAGAGCTTTATAACACTCTGAGGTGTGTCTTTGGAGCTTTATACCACTCTGAGGTGTGTCTTTAGAGCTTTATAACACTCTGAGGTGTATCTTTAGAGCTTTATACCACTCTTAGGTGTGTCTTTAGAGCTTTATACCACTCTGAGGTGTGTCTTTAGAGCTTTATAACACTCTGAGGTGTGTCTTTAGAGCTTTATACTGCTCTGAGGTGTGTCTTTAGAGCTTTATACACTCTGAGGTGTGTCTTTAGAGCTTTATAAACTCTGAGATGTGTCTTTAGAGCTTTATACCACTCTGAGGTGTGTCTATAGAGCTTTCTATCACTCAGAGGTGTGTCTTTAGAGCTTTATAACTCTCTGAGGTGTGTCTTTAGAGCTTTATATCACTCCGAGGTGTGTTTAGAGCTTTATCAATCTGAGGTGTGTCTTTAGAGCTTTATACCACTCTTAGGTGTGTCTTTAGAGCTTTATACCACTCTGAGGTGTGTCTTTAGAGCTTTATACCACTCTGAGGTGTGTCTTTAGAGCTTTATAACACTCTGAGGTGTGTCTTTAGAGCTTTATACTGCTCTGAAGTGTGTCTTTAGAGCTTTATAAACTCTGAGATGTGTCTCTAGAGCATTATACCACTCTGAGGTGTGTCTTTAGAGCTTTATATCACTCTGAGGTGTGTCTTTAGAGCTTTATATCACTCCGAGGTGTGTCTTTAGAGCATAATACCACTCTGAGGTGTGTCTTTAGAGCTTTATATCACTCTGAGGTGTGTCTTTAGAGCTTTATAAACTCTGAAGTGTGTCTTTAGAGCTTTATACACTCTGAAGTGTGTCTTTAGAGCTTTATACACTCTGAGGTGTGTCTTTAGAGCTTTATACACTCTGAGGTGTGTCTTTAGAGCTTTATAAACTCTGGGGTGTGTCTTTAGAGCTTCATACACTCTGAGGTGTGTCTTTAGAGCTTTATACCACTCTGAGGTGTGTCTTTAGAGCTTTATAACACTCTGAGATGTTTCTTTAGAGCTTTATACTGCTCTGAGGTGTGTCTTTAGAGCTTTATAAACTCTGAGATGTGTCTTTAGAGCTTTATACCTCTCTGAGGTGTGTTTTTAGAGCTTTATACACTCTGAGGTGTGTCTTTAGAGCTTTATAAACTCTGAGATGTGTCTTTAGAGCTTTATACACTCTGAGGTGTGTCTTTAGAGCTTTATAAACTCTGAGATGTGTCTTTAGAGCTTTATACCACTCTGAGGTGTGTCTTTAGAGCTTTATATAACTCAGAGGTGTGTCTTTAGAGTTTTATCAATCTGAGGTGTGTCTTTAGAGCTTTATACCACTCTTAGGTGTGTCTTTAGAGCTTTATACCATTTTGAGGTTTGTCTTTAGAGCTTTATACCGCTCTGAGGTGTGTCTTTAGCGCTTTATACCACTCTGAGGTGTGTCTTTAGAGCTTTATAAACTCTGAGATGTGTCTTTAGAGCTTTATACCACTCTGAGGTGTGTCTTTAGAGCTTTATTTCACTCAGAGGTGTGTCTTTAGAGCTTTATAACTCTCTGAGGTGTGTCTTTAGAGCTTTATATCACTCAGAGGTGTGTCTTTAGAGCTTTATCAATCTGAGGTGTGTCTTTAGAGCTTTATACCACTCTTAGGTGTGTCTTTAGAGCTTTATACCACTCTGAGGTGTGTCTTTAGAGCTTTATACCGCTCTGAGGTGTGTCTTTAGAGCTTTATACACTCTGAAGTGTGTCGTTAGAGCTTTATACCACTCTGAGGTGTGTGTTTAGAGCTTTATCACTCTGAAGTGTGTCTTTAGAGCTTTATACACTCTGAAGTGTGTCTTTAGAGCTTTATACCACTCTGAGGTGTGTCTTTAGAGCTTTATACACTCTGAAGTGTGTCTTTAGAGTTTTATGCCACTCTGAGGTGTGTCTTTAGAGCTTTTAACACTCTGAGGTGTTTCTTTAGAGCTTTATAAACTCTGAGATGTGTCTTTAGAGCTTTATACACTCTGAGGTGTGTCTTTAGAGCTTTATAAACTCTGAGATGTGTCTTTAGAGCTTTATACCACTCTGGGGTGTGTCTTTAGAGCTTTTAACACTCTGAGGTGTTTCTTTAGAGCTTTATAAACTCTGAGATGTGTCTTTAGACTTTTATACAACTCTGAGGTGTGTCTTTAGAGCGTTATAACTCCCTGAGGTGTGTCTTTAGAGCTTTTTATCACTCCGAGGTGTGTCTTTAGAGCTTCATACCACTCTGAGGCGTGTCTTTAGAGCTTTATACCACTCTTAGGTGTGTCTTTAGAGCTTTATACACTCTCTGAGGTGTGTCTTTAGAGCTTTATAAACTCTGAGATGTGTCTTTAGACTTTTATACAACTCTGAGGTGTGTCTTTAGAGCTTTTTATCACTCCGAGGTGTGTCTTTAGAGCTTTATACTGCTCTGAAGTGTGTTTTTAGAGCATAATACCACTCTGAGGTGTGACTTTAGAGCTTTATCACTCTGAGGTGTGTCTTTAGAGCTTTATACCACTCTAAGATGTGTCTTTAGAGCTTTATAACACCCTGAGGTGTGTCTTTAGAGCTTTATACTGCTCTGAAGTGTGTCTTTAGACCTTTATAACACTCTTAGGTGTGTCTTTAGAGCTTAATAACACTCTTAGGTGTGTCTTTAGAGCTTTAAACACTCTGAGGTGTGTCTTTAGAGCTTTATACACTCTGAGGTGTGTCTTTAGAGCTTTATACCGCAATAAGGTGTGTCTTTAGAGCTTTTTACCACTCTGAGGTGTGTTTTTAGAGCTTTATAAACTCTGAGGTGTGTCTTTAGAGCTTTAAACCACTCTGAGCTGTGTCTTTAGAGCTTTGTACCACTCAAAGGTGTGTCTTTAGAGCTTTATACCTCTCTGAGGTGTGTCTTTAGAGCTTTATACCACTCTGAGGTATGTCTTTAGAGCTTTATACACTCTGAGGTGTGTCTTTAGAGCTTTATACCACTCTGTGAAGTGTCTTTAGAGTTTTATGCCACTCTGAGGTGTGTCTTTAGAGCTTTATAAACTCTGAGATGTGTCTTTAGAGCTTTATGCAACTCTGAGGTGTGTCTTTAGAGCTTTATACACTCTGAGGTGTGTCTATAGAGCTTTATACACTCTGAGGTGTGTCTTTAGAGCTTTATACCACTCTGAGGTGTGTCTTTAGAGCTTTATACACTCTGAGGTGTGTCTATAGAGCTTTATACACTCTGAGGTGTGTCTTTAGAGCTTCATACCACTCTGAGGTGTTTCTTTAGAGCTTTATTCCACTCTGAGGTGTGTCTTTAGAGCTTTATAAACTCTGAGATGTGTCTTTAGAGCTTTAAATCACTCTGAGGTGTGTCTTTGGAGCTTTATACCACTCTGAGGTGTGTCTTTAGAGCTTTATAACACTCTGAGGTGTGTCTTTAGAGCTTTATACCACTCTTAGGTGTGTCTTTAGAGCTTTATACCACTCTGAGGTGTGTCTTTAGAGCTTTATACCGCTCTGAGGTGTGTCTTTAGAGCTTTATAACACTCTGAGGCGTGTCTTTAGAGCTTTATACTGCTCTGAGGTGTGTCTTTAGAGCTTTATACACTCTGAGGTGTGTCTTTAGAGCTTTATAAACTCTGAGATGTGTCTTTAGAGCTTTATACCACTCTGAGGTGTGTCTATAGAGCTTTCTATCACTCAGAGGTGTGTCTTTAGAGCTTTATAACTCTCTGAGGTGTGTCTTTAGAGCTTTATATCACTCTGAAGGTGTGTTTAGAGCTTTATCAATCTGAGGTGTGTCTTTAGAGCTTTATACCACTCTGAGGTGTCTTTAGAGCTTTATACCACTCTGAGGTGTGTCTTTAGAGCTTTAAAACACTCTGAGGTGTGTCTTTAGAGCTTTATACTGCTCTGAAGTGTGTCTTTAGAGCTTTATAAACTCTGAGATGTGTCTCTAGAGCTTTATACCACTCTTAGGTGTGTCTTTAGAGCTTTATACCACTATGAGGTTTGTCTTTAGAGCTTTATACCACTCTGAGGTGTGTCTTTAGAGCTTTATAACACTCTGAGGTGTGTCTTTAGAGCTTTATACTGCTCTGAAGTGTGTCTTTAGAGCTTTATAAACTCTGAGATGTGTCTTTAGAGCTTTATACCACTCTGAGGTGTGTCTTTAGAGCTTTATATCACTCTGAGGTGTGTCTTTAGAGCTTTATATCACTCCGAGGTGTGTCTTTAGAGCTTTATATCACTCCGAGGTGTGTTTTTAGAGCATAATACCACTCTGAGGTGTGACTTTAGAGCTTTATCAATCCGAGGTGTGTCTGAGGTGTGTCTTTAGAGCTTTATACAATCTGAGGTGTATCTTTAGAGCTTTATATCACTCTGAGGTGTGTCTTTAGAGCTTTATACACTCTGAAGTGTGTCTTTAGAGCTTTATACACTCTGAGGTGTGTCTTTAGAGCTTTATACACTCTGAGGTGTTTCTTTAGAACTTTATACCACCCTTAGGTGTTTCTTTAGAGCTTTATACTACACTGAGATGTGTCTTTAGAGCTTTAAACCACTCTGAGGTGTGTCTTTAGAGCTTTATACCACTCTGAGGTGTGTCTTTAGAGCTTTATACACTCTGAGGTGTGTCTATAGAGCTTTATACACTCTGAGGTGTGTCTTTAGAGCTTCATACCACTCTGAGGTGTTTCTTTAGAGCTTTATACACTCTGAGGTGTGTCTTTAGAGCTTTATAAACTCTGAGATGTGTCTTTAGAGCTTTAAACCACTCTGAGGTGTGTCTTTAGAGCTTTATGCCACTCTGAGGTGTGTCTTTAGAGCTTTATAACACTCTGAGGTGTGTCTTTAGAGCTTTATACCACTCTGAGGTGTTTCTTTAGAGCTTTATACACTCTGAGGTGTGTCTTTAGAGCTTTATAAACTCTGAGTTGTGTCTTTAGAGCTTTATACCACTCTGAGGTGTGTCTTTAGAGCTTTATACCGCTCTGAGGTGTGTCTTTAGAGCTTTATACACTCTGAAGTGTGTCGTTAGAGCTTTATACCACTCTGAGGTGTGTCTTTAGAGCTTTATCACTCTGAAGTGTGTCTTTAGAGCTTTATACACTCTGAAGTGTGTCTTTAGAGCTTTATACCACTCTGAGGTGTGTCTTTAGAGCTTTATACACTCTGAAGTGTGTCTTTAGAGTTTTATGCCACTCTGAGGTGTGTCTTTAGAGCTTTATACACTCTGAGGTGTGTCTTTAGAGCTTTATAAACTCTGAGATTTGTCTTTAGAGCTTTATACCACTCTGAGGTGTGTCTAGAGAGCTTTCTATCCCTCAGAGGTGTGTCTTTAGAGCTTTATAACTCTCTGAGGTGTGTCTTTAGAGCTTTATCAATCTGAGGTGTGTCTTTAGAGCTTTATACCACTCTTAGGTGTGTCTTTAGAGCTTTATACCACTCTGAGGTGTGTCTTTAGAGCTTTATACACTCTGAGGTGTGTCTTTAGAGCTTTATAACACTCTGAGGTGTGTCTTTAGAGCTTTATAAACTCTGAGATGTGTCTCTAGAGCTTTATACCACTCTGAGGTGTGTCTTTAGAGCTTTATACACTCTGAGGTGTGTCTTTAGAGCTTTATATCACTCTGAGGTGTGTCTTTAGAGCTTTATATCACTCCGAGGTGTGTTTTTAGAGCATAATACCACTCTGAGGTGTGTCTTTAGAGGTTTATACACTCTGAGGTGTGTCTTTAGAGCTTTATATCACTCTGAGGTGTGTCTTTAGAGCTTTATACACTCTGAAGTGTGTCTTTAGAGCTTTATACACTCTGAAGTGTGTCTTTAGAGCTTTATACACTCTGAGGTGTGTCTTTAGAGCTTTATAAACTCTGGGGTGTGTCTTTAGAGCTTTATACCACTCTGAGGTGTGTCTTTAGAGCTTTATAACACTCTGAGGTGTGTCTTTAGAGCTTTATACCACTCTGAGGTGTGTCTTTAGAGCTTTATAACACTCTGAGGTGTTTCTTTAGAGCTTTATACTGCTCTGAGGTGTGTCTTTAGAGCTTTATAAACTCTGAGATGTGTCTTTAGAGCTTTATACCACTCTGAGGTGTGTTTTTAGAGCTTTATACACTCTGAGGTGTGTCTTTAGAGCTTTATAAACTCTGAGATGTGTCTTTAGAGCTATATACCACTCTGAGGTGTGTCTTTAGAGCTTTATATCACTCAGAGGTGTGTCTTTAGAGTTTTATCAATCTGAGGTGTGTCTTTAGAGCTTTATACCACTCTTAGGTGTGTCTTTAGAGCTTTATACCACTCTGAGGTGTGTCTTTAGAGCTTTATACCGCTCTGAGGTGTGTCTTTAGAGCTTTATACCACTCTGAGGTGTGTCTTTAGAGCTTTATAAACTCTGAGATGTGTCTTTAGAGCTTTATACCACTCTGAAGTGTGTCTTTAGAGCTTTATACACTCTGGGGTGTGTCTTTAGAGCTTTATACAACTCTGAGGTGTGTCTTTAGAGCTTTATAACACTCTGAGGTGTGTCTTTAGAGCTTTATACCACTCTTAGGTGTGTCTTTAGAGCTTTATACCGCTCTGAGGTGTGTCTTTAGAGCTTTATAACACTCTGAGGTGTGTTTTTTAGAGCTTTATACTGCTCTGAGGTGTGTCTTTAGAGCTTTATACACTCTGAGGTGTGTCTTTAGAGCTTTATAACACTCTGAGGTGAGTCTTTAGAGCTTTATACCGCTCTGAGGTGTGTCTTTAGAGCTTTATAACACTCTGAGGTGTGTCTTTAGAGCTTTATACTGCTCTGAGGTGTGTCTTTAGAGCTTTATACACTCTGAGGTGTGTCTTTAGAGCTTTATAAACTCTGAGATGTGTCTTTAGAGCTTTATACCACTCTGAGGTGTGTCTTTAGAGCTTTATATCACTCAGAGGTGTGTCTTTAGAGCTTTATAACTCTCTGAGGTGTGTCTTTAGAGCTTTATATCACTCCGAGGTGTGTCTTTAGAGTTTTATCAATCTGAGGTGTGTCTTTAGAGCTTTATACCACTCTTAGGTGTGTCTTTAGAGCTTTATACCACTCTGAGGTGTGTCTTTAGAGCTTTATACCGCTCTGAGGTGTGTCTTTAGAGCTTTATACCACTCTGAGGTGTGTCTTTAGAGCTTTATAAACTCTGAGATGTGTCTTTAGAGCTTTATACCACTCTGAGGTGTGTCTTTAGAGCTTTATCAATCTGAGGTGTGTCTGAGGTTTTGTCTTTAGAGCTTTATATAACTCTGAGGTGTGTCTTTAGAGCTTTATACACTCTGAGGTGTGTCTTTAGAGCTTTGTATAACTCTGAGGTGTGTCTTTAGAGCTTTATACACTCTGAGGTGTTTCTTTAGAACTTTATACCACCCTTAGGTGTTTCTTTAGAGCTTTATACTACACTGAGATGTGTCTTTAGAGCTTTAAACCACTCTGAGGTGTGTCTTTAGAGCTTTATACACTCTGAGGTGTGTCCATAGAGCTTTATACACTCTGAGGTGTGTCTTTAGAGCTTCATACCACTCTGAGGTGTTTCTTTAGAGCTTTATACCACTCTGAGGTGTGTTTTTAGAGCTTTATACACTCTGAGGTGTGTCTTTAGAGCTTTATAAACTCTGAGATGTGTCTTTAGAGCTTTAAACCACTCTGAGGTGTGTCTTTAGAGCTTTATACCACTCTGAGGTGTGTCTTTAGAGCTTTATATCACTCTTAGGTGTGTCTTCAGAGCTTTATAACACTCTGAGGTGTGTCTTTAGAGCTTTATACTGCTCTGAGGTGTGTCTTTAGAGCTTTATACACTCTGAGGTGTGTCTTTAGAGCTTTATAAACTCTGAGATGTGTCTTTAGAGCTTTATACCACTCTGAGGTGTGTTTTTAGAGCTTTATACACTCTGAGGTGTGTCTTTAGAGCTTTATAAACTCTGAGATGTGTCTTTAGAGCTTTATACCACTCTGAGGTGTGTCTTTAGAGCTTTATATCACTCAGAGGTGTGTCTTTAGAGTTTTATCAATCTGAGGTGTGTCTTTAGAGCTTTATACCACTCTTAGGTGTGTCTTTAGAGCTTTATACCACTCTGAGGTGTGTCTTTAGAGCTTTATACCGCTCTGAGGTGTGTCTTTAGAGCTTTATACCACTCTGAGGTGTGTCTTTAGAGCTTAATAAACTCTGAGATGTGTCTTTAGAGCTTTATACCACTCTGAGGTGTGTCTTTAGAGCTTTATTTCACTCAGAGGTGTGTCTTTAGAGCTTTATAACTCTCTGAGGTGTGTCTTTAGAGCTTTATATCACTCTGAGGTGTGTCTTTAGAGCTTTATACACTCTGAAGTGTGTCTTTAGAGCTTTATACACTCTGGGGTGTGTCTTTAGAGCTTTATAACACTCTGAGGTGTGTCTTTAGAGCTTTATACGCTCTGAGGTGTGTCTTTAGAGCTTTATAACACTCTGAGGTGTGTCTTTAGAGCTTTATAAACTCTGAGATGTGTCTCTAGAGCTTTATACCACTCTGAGGTGTGTCTTTAGAGCTTTATATCACTCTGAGGTGTGTCTTTAGAGCTTTATATCACTCCGAGGTGTGTTTTTAGAGCATAATACCACTCTGAGGTGTGTCTTTAGAGGTTTATACACTCTGAGGTGTGTCTTTAGAGCTTTATATCACTCTGAGGTGTGTCTTTAGAGCTTTATACACTCTGAAGTGTGTCTTTAGAGCTTTATACACTCTGAAGTGTGTCTTTAGAGCTTTATACACTCTGAGGTGTGTCTTTAGAGCTTTATAAACTCTGGGGTGTGTCTTTAGAGCTTTATACCACTCTGAGGTGTGTCTTTAGAGCTTTATAACACTCTGAGGTGTGTCTTTAGAGCTTTATACCACTCTGAGGTGTGTCTTTAGAGCTTTATAACACTCTGAGGTGTTTCTTTAGAGCTTTATACTGCTCTGAGGTGTGTCTTTAGAGCTTTATAAACTCTGAGATGTGTCTTTAGAGCTTTATACCACTCTGAGGTGTGTTTTTAGAGCTTTATACACTCTGAGGTGTGTCTTTAGAGCTTTATAAACTCTGAGATGTGTCTTTAGAGCTATATACCACTCTGAGGTGTGTCTTTAGAGCTTTATATCACTCAGAGGTGTGTCTTTAGAGTTTTATCAATCTGAGGTGTGTCTTTAGAGCTTTATACCACTCTTAGGTGTGTCTTTAGAGCTTTATACCACTCTGAGGTGTGTCTTTAGAGCTTTATAAACTCTGAGATGTGTCTTTAGAGCTTTATACCACTCTGAAGTGTGTCTTTAGAGCTTTATACACTCTGGGGTGTGTCTTTAGAGCTTTATACAACTCTGAGGTGTGTCTTTAGAGCTTTATAACACTCTGAGGTGTGTCTTTAGAGCTTTATACCACTCTTAGGTGTGTCTTTAGAGCTTTATACCGCTCTGAGGTGTGTCTTTAGAGCTTTATAACACTCTGAGGTGTGTTTTTTAGAGCTTTATACTGCTCTGAGGTGTGTCTTTAGAGCTTTATACACTCTGAGGTGTGTCTTTAGAGCTTTATAACACTCTGAGGTGAGTCTTTAGAGCTTTATACCGCTCTGAGGTGTGTCTTTAGAGCTTTATAACACTCTGAGGTGTGTCTTTAGAGCTTTATACTGCTCTGAGGTGTGTCTTTAGAGCTTTATACACTCTGAGGTGTGTCTTTAGAGCTTTATAAACTCTGAGATGTGTCTTTAGAGCTTTATACCACTCTGAGGTGTGTCTTTAGAGCTTTATATCACTCAGAGGTGTGTCTTTAGAGCTTTATAACTGTCTGAGGTGTGTCTTTAGAGCTTTATATCACTCCGAGGTGTGTCTTTAGAGTTTTATCAATCTGAGGTGTGTCTTTAGAGCTTTATACCACTCTTAGGTGTGTCTTTAGAGCTTTATACCACTCTGAGGTGTGTCTTTAGAGCTTTATACCGCTCTGAGGTGTGTCTTTAGAGCTTTATACCACTCTGAGGTGTGTCTTTAGAGCTTTATAAACTCTGAGATGTGTCTTTAGAGCTTTATACCACTCTGAGGTGTGTCTTTAGAGCTTTATCAATCTGAGGTGTGTCTGAGGTTTTGTCTTTAGAGCTTTATATAACTCTGAGGTGTGTCTTTAGAGCTTTATACACTCTGAGGTGTGTCTTTAGAGCTTTGTATAACTCTGAGGTGTGTCTTTAGAGCTTTATACACTCTGAGGTGTTTCTTTAGAACTTTATACCACCCTTAGGTGTTTCTTTAGAGCTTTATACTACACTGAGATGTGTCTTTAGAGCTTTAAACCACTCTGAGGTGTGTCTTTAGAGCTTTATACACTCTGAGGTGTGTCCATAGAGCTTTATACACTCTGAGGTGTGTCTTTAGAGCTTCATACCACTCTGAGGTGTTTCTTTAGAGCTTTATACCACTCTGAGGTGTGTTTTTAGAGCTTTATACACTCTGAGGTGTGTCTTTAGAGCTTTATAAACTCTGAGATGTGTCTTTAGAGCTTTAAACCACTCTGAGGTGTGTCTTTAGAGCTTTATACCACTCTGAGGTGTGTCTTCAGAGCTTTATAACACTCTGAGGTGTGTCTTTAGAGCTTTATACTGCTCTGAGGTGTGTCTTTAGAGCTTTATACACTCTGAGGTGTGTCTTTAGAGCTTTATAAACTCTGAGATGTGTCTTTAGAGCTTTATACCACTCTGAGGTGTGTTTTTAGAGCTTTATACACTCTGAGGTGTGTCTTTAGAGCTTTATAAACTCTGAGATGTGTCTTTAGAGCTTTATACCACTCTGAGGTGTGTCTTTAGAGCTTTATATCACTCAGAGGTGTGTCTTTAGAGTTTTATCAATCTGAGGTGTGTCTTTAGAGCTTTATACCACTCTTAGGTGTGTCTTTAGAGCTTTATACCA
Source organism: Eucyclogobius newberryi (assembly GCF_026437365.1). Classification (NCBI taxonomy): domain Eukaryota; kingdom Metazoa; phylum Chordata; class Actinopteri; order Gobiiformes; family Gobiidae; genus Eucyclogobius; species Eucyclogobius newberryi. The sequence goes on along the minus strand of NW_027316501.1, from coordinate 129,697 downwards.
CTCTGAGGTGTGTCTTTAGAGCTTTATACCGCTCTGAGGTGTGTCTTTAGAGCTTTATACCACTCTGAGGTGTGTCTTTAGAGCTTTATAAACTCTGAGATGTGTCTTTAGAGCTTTATACCACTCTGAGGTGTGTCTTTAGAGCTTTATTTCACTCAGAGGTGTGTCTTTAGAGCTTTATAACTCTCTGAGGTGTGTCTTTAGAGCTTTATATCACTCTGAGGTGTGTCTTTAGAGCTTTATACACTCTGAAGTGTGTCTTTAGAGCTGTATACACTCTGAAGTGTGTCTTTAGAGCTTTATACACTCTGGGGTGTGTCTTTAGAGCTTTATAACACTCTGAGGTGTGTCTTTAGAGCTTTATACGCTCTGAGGTGTGTCTTTAGAGCTTTATAACACTCTGAGGTGTGTCTTTAGAGCTTTATAAACTCTGAGATGTGTCTCTAGAGCTTTATACCACTCTGAGGTGTGTCTTTAGAGCTTTATATCACTCTGAGGTGTGTCTTTAGAGCTTTATATCACTCCGAGGTGTGTTTTTAGAGCATAATACCACTCTGAGGTGTGTCTTTAGAGGTTTATACACTCTGAGGTGTGTCTTTAGAGCTTTATATCACTCTGAGGTGTGTCTTTAGAGCTTTATACACTCTGAAGTGTGTCTTTAGAGCTTTATACACTCTGAAGTGTGTCTTTAGAGCTTTATACACTCTGAGGTGTGTCTTTAGAGCTTTATAAACTCTGGGGTGTGTCTTTATAGCTTTATACCACTCTGAGGTGTGTCTTTAGAGCTTTATAACACTCTGAGGTGTGTCTTTAGAGCTTTATACCACTCTGAGGTGTGTCTTTAGAGCTTTATAACACTCTGAGGTGTTTCTTTAGAGCTTTATACTGCTCTGAGGTGTGTCTTTAGAGCTTTATAAACTCTGAGATGTGTCTTTAGAGCTTTATACCACTCTGAGGTGTGTTTTTAGAGCTTTATACACTCTGAGGTGTGTCTTTAGAGCTTTATAAACTCTGAGATGTGTCTTTAGAGCTATATACCACTCTGAGGTGTGTCTTTAGAGCTTTATATCACTCAGAGGTGTGTCTTTAGAGTTTTATCAATCTGAGGTGTGTCTTTAGAGCTTTATACCACTCTTAGGTGTGTCTTTAGAGCTTTATACCACTCTGAGGTGTGTCTTTAGAGCTTTATACCGCTCTGAGGTGTGTCTTTAGAGCTTTATACCACTCTGAGGTGTGTCTTTAGAGCTTTATAAACTCTGAGATGTGTCTTTAGAGCTTTATACCACTCTGAAGTGTGTCTTTAGAGCTTTATACACTCTGGGGTGTGTCTTTAGAGCTTTATACAACTCTGAGGTGTGTCTTTAGAGCTTTATAACACTCTGAGGTGTGTCTTTAGAGCTTTATACCACTCTTAGGTGTGTCTTTAGAGCTTTATACCGCTCTGAGGTGTGTCTTTAGAGCTTTATAACACTCTGAGGTGTGTTTTTTAGAGCTTTATACTGCTCTGAGGTGTGTCTTTAGAGCTTTATACACTCTGAGGTGTGTCTTTAGAGCTTTATAACACTCTGAGGTGAGTCTTTAGAGCTTTATACCGCTCTGAGGTGTGTCTTTAGAGCTTTATAACACTCTGAGGTGTGTCTTTAGAGCTTTATACTGCTCTGAGGTGTGTCTTTAGAGCTTTATACACTCTGAGGTGTGTCTTTAGAGCTTTATAAACTCTGAGATGTGTCTTTAGAGCTTTATACCACTCTGAGGTGTGTCTTTAGAGCTTTATATCACTCAGAGGTGTGTCTTTAGAGCTTTATAACTCTCTGAGGTGTGTCTTTAGAGCTTTATATCACTCCGAGGTGTGTCTTTAGAGTTTTATCAATCTGAGGTGTGTCTTTAGAGCTTTATACCACTCTTAGGTGTGTCTTTAGAGCTTTATACCTCTCTGAGGTGTGTCTTTAGAGCTTTATACCGCTCTGAGGTGTGTCTTTAGAGCTTTATACCACTCTGAGGTGTGTCTTTAGAGCTTTATAAACTCTGAGATGTGTCTTTAGAGCTTTATACCACTCTGAGGTGTGTCTTTAGAGCTTTATCAATCTGAGGTGTGTCTGAGGTTTTGTCTTTAGAGCTTTATAACACTCTGAGGTGTGTCTTTAGAGCTTTATACACTCTGAGGTGTGTCTTTAGAGCTTTGTATAACTCTGAGGTGTGTCTTTAGAGCTTTATACACTCTGAGGTGTTTCTTTAGAACTTTATACCACCCTTAGGTGTTTCTTTAGAGCTTTATACTACACTGAGATGTGTCTTTAGAGCTTTAAACCACTCTGAGGTGTGTCTTTAGAGCTTTATACACTCTGAGGTGTGTCCATAGAGCTTTATACACTCTGAGGTGTGTCTTTAGAGCTTCATACCACTCTGAGGTGTTTCTTTAGAGCTTTATACCACTCTGAGGTGTGTTTTTAGAGCTTTATACACTCTCAGGTGTGTCTTTAGAGCTTTATAAACTCTGAGATGTGTCTTTAGAGCTTTAAACCACTCTGAGGTGTGTCTTTAGAGCTTTATACCACTCTGAGGTGTGTCTTTAGAGCTTTATATCACTCTTAGGTGTGTCTTCAGAGCTTTATAACACTCTGAGGTGTGTCTTTAGAGCTTTATACTGCTCTGAGGTGTGTCTTTAGAGCTTTATACACTCTGAGGTGTGTCTTTAGAGCTTTATAAACTCTGAGATGTGTCTTTAGAGCTTTATACCACTCTGAGGTGTGTTTTTAGAGCTTTATACACTCTGAGGTGTGTCTTTAGAGCTTTATAAACTCTGAGATGTGTCTTTAGAGCTTTATACCACTCTGAGGTGTGTCTTTAGAGCTTTATATCACTCAGAGGTGTGTCTTTAGAGTTTTATCAATCTGAGGTGTGTCTTTAGAGCTTTATACCACTCTTAGGTGTGTCTTTAGAGCTTTATACCACTCTGAGGTGTGTCTTTAGAGCTTTATACCGCTCTGAGGTGTGTCTTTAGAGCTTTATACCACTCTGAGGTGTGTCTTTAGAGCTTTATAAACTCTGAGATGTGTCTTTAGAGCTTTATACCACTCGGAGGTGTGTCTTTAGAGCTTTATTTCACTCAGAGGTGTGTCTTTAGAGCTTTATAACTCTCTGAGGTGTGTCTTTAGAGCTTTATATCACTCTGAGGTGTGTCTTTAGAGCTTTATACACTCTGAAGTGTGTCTTTAGAGCTGTATACACTCTGAAGTGTGTCTTTAGAGCTTTATACACTCTGGGGTGTGTCTTTAGAGCTTTATAACACTCTGAGGTGTGTCTTTAGAGCTTTATACGCTCTGAGGTGTGTCTTTAGAGCTTTATACAACTCTGAGGTGTGTCTTTAGAGCTTTATAACACTCTGAGGTGTGTCTTTAGAGCTTTATACCACTCTTAGGTGTGTCTTTAGAGCTTTATACCGCTCTGAGGTGTGTCTTTAGAGCTTTATAACACTCTGAGGTGTGTTTTTAGAGCTTTATACTGCTCTGAGGTGTGTCTTTAGAGCTTTATACACTCTGAGGTGTGTCTTTAGAGCTTTATAACACTCTGAGGTGTGTCTTTAGAGCTTTATACCGCTCTGAGGTGTGTCTTTAGAGCTTTATAACACTCTGAGGTGTGTCTTTAGAGCTTTATACTGCTCTGAGGTGTGTCTTTAGAGCTTTATACACTCTGAGGTGTGTCTTTAGAGCTTTATAAACTCTGAGATGTGTCTTTAGAGCTTTATACCACTCTGAGGTGTGTCTTTAGAGCTTTATATCACTCAGAGGTGTGTCTTTAGAGCTTTATAACTCTCTGAGGTGTGTCTTTAGAGCTTTATATCACTCCGAGGTGTGTCTTTAGAGTTTTATCAATCTGAGGTGTGTCTTTAGAGCTTTATACCACTCTTAGGTGTGTCTTTAGAGCTTTATACCACTCTGAGGTGTGTCTTTAGAGCTTTATACCGCTCTGAGGTGTGTCTTTAGAGCTTTATACCACTCTGAGGTGTGTCTTTAGAGCTTTATAAACTCTGAGATGTGTCTTTAGAGCTTTATACCACTCTGAGGTGTGTCTTTAGAGCTTTATATCACTCCGAGGTGTGTTTTTAGAGCATAATACCACTCTGAGGTGTGACTTTAGAGCTTTATCAATCTGAGGTGTGTCTGAGGTGTGTCTTTAGAGCTTTATATAACTCTGAGGTGTGTCTTTAGAGCTTTATACACTCTGAGGTGTGTCTTTAGAGCTTTGTATAACTCTGAGGTGTGTCTTTAGAGCTTTATACACTCTGAGGTGTTTCTTTAGAACTTTATACCACCCTTAGGTGTTTCTTTAGAGCTTTAAACCACTCTGAGGCTTGTCTTTAGAGCTTTATACCACTCTGAGGTGTGTCTTTAGAGCTTTATACACTCTGAGGTGTGTCTATAGAGCTTTATACACTCTGAGGTGTGTCTTTAGAGCTTCATACCACTCTGAGGTGTTTCTTTAGAGCTTTATACCACTCTGAGGTGTGTCTTTAGAGCTTTATACACTCTGAGGTGTGTCTTTAGAGCTTTATAAACTCTGAGATGTGTCTTTAGAGCTTTAAACCACTCTGAGGTGTGTCTTTAGAGCTTTATACCACTCTGAGGTGTGTCTTTAGAGCTTTATATCACTCTTAGGTGTGTCTTCAGAGCTTTAAAACACTCTGAGGTGTGTCTTTAGAGCTTTATACTGCTCTGAGGTGTGTCTTTAGAGCTTTATACACTCTGAGGTGTGTCTTTAGAGCTTTATAAACTCTGAGATGTGTCTTTAGAGCTTTATACCACTCTGAGGTGTGTCTTTAGAGCTTTATATCACTCCGAGGTGTATCTTTAGAGGTTTATCAATCTGAGGTGTGTCTTTAGAGCTTTATACCACTCTGAGGTGTGTCTTTAGAGCTTTATACCACTCTGAGGTGTGTCTTTAGAGCTTTATAACACTCTGAGGTGTGTCTTTAGAGCTTTATACTGCTCTGAAGTGTGTCTTTAGAACTTTATAAACTCTGAGATGTGTCTTTTGAGCTTTATACCACTCTGAGGTGTGTCTTTAGAGCTTTATATCACTCTGAGGTGTGTCTTTAGAGCTTTATATCACTCCAAGGTGTGTCTTTAGAGCTTTATATCACTCCGATGTGTGTTTTTATAGCATAATATCACTCTGAGGTGTGTCTTTAGGGCTTTATACACTCTGAGGTGTGTCTTTAGAGCTTTATACACTCTGAAATGTGTCTTTAGAGCTTTATACACTCTGAAGTGTGTCTTTAGAGCTTTATACACTCTGAGGTGTGTCTTTAGAGCTTTATACACTCTGGGGTGTGTCTTTAGAGCTTTATACCACTCTGAGGTGTGTCTTTAGAGCTTTATACCACTCTGAGGTGTGTCTTTAGAGCTTTATACCACTCTTAGGTGTGTCTTTAGAGCTTTATACCACTCTGAGGTGTGTCTTTAGAGCTTTATAACACTCTGAGGTGTGTCTTTAGAGCTTTATACTGCTCTGAGGTGTGTCTTTAGAGCTTTATACACTCTGAGGTGTGTCTTTAGAGCTTTATAAACTCTGAGATGTGTCTTTAGAGCTTTATACCACTCTGAGGTGTGTCTTTAGAGCTTTATATCACTCAGAGGTGTGTCTTTAGAGCTTTATAACTCTCTGAGGTGTGTCTTTAGAGCTTTATATCACTCCGAGGTGTGTCTTTAGAGTTTTATCAATCCGAGGTGTGTTTTTAGAGCTTTATACCACTCTTAGGTGTGTCTTTAGAGCTTTATACCACTCTGAGGTGTGTCTTTAGAGCTTTATACCGCTCTGAGGTGTGTCTTTAGAGCTTTATACCACTCTGAGGTGTGTCTTCAGAGCTTTATAAACTCTGAGATGTGTCTTTAGAGCTTTATACCACTCTGAGGTGTGTCTTTAGAGCTTTTTAACTCTCTGAGGTGTGTCTTTAGAGCTTTATATCACTCTGAGGTGTGTCTTTAGAGCTTTATCAATCTGAGGTGTGTCTTTAGAGCTTTATACCACTCTTAGGTGTGTCTTTAGAGCTTTATACACTCTGGGGTGTGTCTTTAGAGCTTTATACCACTCTGAGGTGTGTCTTTAGAGCTTTATAACACTCTGAGGTGTGTCTTTAGAGCTTTATACCACTCTTAGGTGTGTCTTTAGAGCTTTATACTGCTCTGAGGTGTGTCTTTAGAGCTTTATAAACTCTGAGATGTGTCTTTAGAGCTTTATACCACTCTGAGGTGTGTCTTTAAAGCTTTATACACTCTGAGGTGTGTCTTTAGAGCTTTATACACTCTGAAGTGCGTCTTTAGAGCTTTATACACTCTGAAGTGTGTCTTTAGAGCTTTATACACTCTGAGGTGTGTCTTTAGAGCTTTATACACTCTGGGGTGTGTCTTTAGAGCTTTATACAACTCTGAGGTGTGTCTTTAGAGCTTTATACCACTCTTAGGTGTGTCTTTAGAGCTTTATACCACTCTGAGGTGTGTCTTTAGAGCTTTATACCGCTCTGAGGTGTGTCTTTAGAGCTTTATAACACTCTGAGGTGTGTCTTTAGAGCTTTATACTGCTCTGAGGTGTGTCTTTAGAGCTTTATACACTCTGAGGTGTGTCTTTAGAGCTTTATAAACTCTGAGATGTGTCTTTAGAGCTTTATACCACTCTGAGGTGTGTCTTTAGAGCTTTATATCACTCAGATGTGTGTCTTTAGATCTTTATAACTCTCTGAGGTGTGTCTTTAGAGCTTTATATCACTCCGAGGTGTGTCTTTAGAGTTTTATCAATCTGAGATGTGTCTTTAGAGCTTTATACCACTCTTAGGTGTGTCTTTAGAGCTTTATACTGCTCTGAGGTGTGTCTTTGGAGCTTTATACACTCTGAGGTGTGTCTTTAGAGCTTTATAAACTCTGAGATGTGTCTTTAGAGCTTTATACCACTCTGAAGTGTGTCTTTAGAGCTTTATATCACTCCGAGGTGTGTCTTTAGAGCTTTATAACTCTCTGAGGTGTGTCTTTAGAGCTTTATATCAATCCGAGGTGTGTCTTTAGAGGTTTATCAATCTGACGTGTGTCTTTAGAGCGTTATACCACTCTTAGGTGTGTCTTTAGAGCTTTATACCAATCTGAGGTGTGTCTTTAGAGCTTTATAACACTCTGAGGTGTGTCTTTAGAGCTTTATACTGCTCTGAAGTGTGTCTTTAGAGCTTTATAAACTCTGAGATGTGTCTTTAGAGCTTTATATCACTCTGAGGTGTGTCTTTAGAGCTTTATATCACTCTGAGGTGTGTCTTTAGAGCTTTATAAACTCTGAGATGTGTCTTCAGAGCTTTATACCACTCTGAGGTGTGTCTTTAGAGCTTTATACCAGTCTTAGGTGTGTCTTTAGAGCTTTATATCACTCTGAGGTGTGTCTTTAGAGCTTTATACCAGTCTTAGGTGTGTCTTTAGAGCTTTATACCACTCTGAGGTGTGTCTTTAGAGCTTTATACCGCTCTGAGGTGTGTCTTTAGAGCTTTATACCACTCTGAGGTGTGTCTTTAGAGCTTTATACCGCTCTGAGGTGTGTCTTTAGAGCTTTATACCAGTCTTAGGTGTGTCTTTAGAGCTTTATACCACTCTGAGGTGTGTCTTTAGAGCTTTATACCACTCTGAGGTGTGTCTTTAGAGCTTTATACCATTTGAGGTGTGTCTTTAGAGCTTTATATCACTCAGAGGTGTCTCTTTAGAGCTTTATAACTCTCTGAGGTGTGTCTTTAGAGCTTTATATCACTCCGAAGTTTGTCTTTAGAGCTTTATCAATCTGAGGTGTGTCTTTAGAGCTTTATACTGCTCTGAAGTGTGTATTTAGAGCTTTATAAACTCTGAGTTGTGTCTTTAGAGCTTTATACCACTCTGAGGTGTGTCTTCAGAGCTTTATATCACTTTGAGGTGTGTCTTTAGAGCTTTATACCACTCCGAGGTGTGTCTTTAGAGCTTTATATCACTCCGAGGTGTGTTTTTAGAGCATAATACCACTCTGAGGTGTGACTTTAGAGCTTTATCGATCTGAGGTGTGTCTGAGGTGTGTCTTTAGAGCTTTATACACTCTGAGGTGTGTCTTTAGAGCTTTATAAACTCTGAGGTGTGTCTTTAGAGCTTTATCAATCTGAGGTGTGTCTTTAGAGCTTTATACCACTCTGAGGTGTGTCTTTAGAGCTTTATACCACTCTGAGGTGTGTCTTTAGAGCTTTATAACACTCTGAGGTGTGTCTTTAGAGCTTTATACTGCTCTGAAGTGTGTCTTTAGAGCTTTATAAACTCTTAGATGTGTCTTTTGAGCTTTATACCACTCTGAGGTGTGTCTTTAGAGCTTTATATCACTCTGAGGTGTGTCTTTAGAGCTTTATATCACTCCGAGGTGTGTCTTTAGAGCTTTATATCACTCCGATGTGTGTTTTTAGAGCATAATATCACTCTGAGGTGTGTCTTTAGAGCTTTATACCACTCTGAGGTGTGTCTTTAGAGCTTTATAACACTCTGAAGTGTGTCTTTAGAGCTTTATACCACTCTTAGGTGTGTCTTTAGAGCTTTATACCGCTCTGAGGTGTGTCTTTAGAGCTTTATAACACTCTGAGGTGTGTCTTTAGAGCTTTATACTGCTCTGAGGTGTGTCTTTAGAGCTTTATACACTCTGAGGTGTGTCTTTAGAGCTTTATAAACTCTGAGATGTGTCTTTAGAGCTTTATACCACTCTGAGGTGTGTCTTTAGAGCTTTATATCACTCAGAGGTGTGTCTTTAGAGCTTTATAACTCTCTGAGGTGTGTCTTTAGAGCTTTATATCAATCCGAGGTGTGTCTTTAGAGTTTTATCAATCCGAGGTGTGTCTTTAGAGCTTTATACCACTCTTAGGTGTGTCTTTAGAGCTTTATACCACTCTGAGGTGTGTCTTTAGAGCTTTATACCGCTCTGAGGTGTGTCTTTAGAGCTTTATACCGCTCTGAGGTGTGTCTTCAGAGCTTTATAAACTCTGAGATGTGTCTTTAGAGCTTTATACCACTCTGAGGTGTGTCTTTAGAGCTTTATATCACTCAGAGGTGTGTCTTTAGAGCTTTTTAACTCTCTGAGGTGTGTCTTTAGAGCTTTATATCACTCTGAGGTGTGTCTTTAGAGCTTTATCAATCTGAGGTGTGTCTTTAGAGCTTTATACCACTCTTAGGTCTGTCTTTAGAGCTTTATACACTCTGGGGTGTGTCTTTAGAGCTTTATACCACTCTGAGGTGTGTCTTTAGAGCTTTATAACACTCTGAGGTGTGTCTTTAGAGCTTTATACCACTCTTAGGTGTGTCTTTAGAGCTTTATACTGCTCTGAGGTGTGTCTTTAGAGCTTTATAAACTCTGAGATGTGTCTTTAGAGCTTTATACCACTCTGAGGTGTGTCTTTAAAGCTTTATACACTCTGAGGTGTGTCTTTAGAGCTTTATACACTCTGAAGTGCGTCTTTAGAGCTTTATACACTCTGAAGTGTGTCTTTAGAGCTTTATACACTCTGAGGTGTGTCTTTAGAGCTTTATACACTCTGGGGTGTGTCTTTAGAGCTTTATACAACTCTGAGGTGTGTCTTTAGAGCTTTATACCACTCTTAGGTGTGTCTTTAGAGCTTTATACCACTCTGAGGTGTGTCTTTAGAGCTTTATACCGCTCTGAGGTGTGTCTTTAGAGCTTTATAACACTCTGAGGTGTGTCTTTAGAGCTTTATACTGCTCTGAGGTGTGTCTTTAGAGCTTTATACACTCTGAGGTGTGTCTTTAGAGCTTTATAAACTCTGAGATGTGTCTTTAGAGCTTTATACCACTCTGAGGTGTGTCTTTAGAGCTTTATATCACTCAGATGTGTGTCTTTAGATCTTTATAACTCTCTGAGGTGTGTCTTTAGAGCTTTATATCACTCCGAGGTGTGTCTTTAGAGTTTTATCAATCTGAGATGTGTCTTTAGAGCTTTATACCACTCTTAGGTGTGTCTTTAGAGCTTTATACTGCTCTGAGGTGTGTCTTTGGAGCTTTATACACTCTGAGGTGTGTCTTTAGAGCTTTATAAACTCTGAGATGTGTCTTTAGAGCTTTATACCACTCTGAAGTGTGTCTTTAGAGCTTTATATCACTCCGAGGTGTGTCTTTAGAGCTTTATAACTCTCTGAGGTGTGTCTTTAGAGCTTTATATCAATCCGAGGTGTGTCTTTAGAGGTTTATCAATCTGACGTGTGTCTTTAGAGCGTTATACCAATCTGAGGTGTGTCTTTAGAGCTTTATAACACTCTGAGGTGTGTCTTTAGAGCTTTATACTGCTCTGAAGTGTGTCTTTAGAGCTTTATAAACTCTGAGATGTGTCTTTAGAGCTTTATACCACTCTGAGGTGTGTCTTTAGAGCTTTATATCACTCTGAGGTGTGTCTTTAGAGCTTTATATCACTCTGAGGTGTGTCTTTAGAGCTTTATAAACTCTGAGATGTGTCTTCAGAGCTTTATACCACTCTGAGGTGTGTCTTTAGAGCTTTATACCAGTCTTAGGTGTGTCTTTAGAGCTTTATATCACTCTGAGGTGTGTCTTTAGAGCTTTATACCAGTCTTAGGTGTGTCTTTAGAGCTTTATACCACTCTGAGGTGTGTCTTTAGAGCTTTATACCGCTCTGAGGTGTGTCTTTAGAGCTTTATACCACTCTGAGGTGTGTCTTTAGAGCTTTATACCGCTCTGAGGTGTGTCTTTAGAGCTTTATACCAGTCTTAGGTGTGTCTTTAGAGCTTTATACCACTCTGAGGTGTGTCTTTAGAGCTTTATACCACTCTGAGGTGTGTCTTTAGAGCTTTATACCATTTGAGGTGTGTCTTTAGAGCTTTATATCACTCAGAGGTGTCTCTTTAGAGCTTTATAACTCTCTGAGGTGTGTCTTTAGAGCTTTATATCACTCCGAAGTTTGTCTTTAGAGCTTTATCAATCTGAGGTGTGTCTTTAGAGCTTTATACTGCTCTGAAGTGTGTATTTAGAGCTTTATAAACTCTGAGTTGTGTCTTTAGAGCTTTATACCACTCTGAGGTGTGTCTTCAGAGCTTTATATCACTTTGAGGTGTGTCTTTAGAGCTTTATACCACTCCGAGGTGTGTCTTTAGAGCTTTATACCACTCTGAGGTGTGACTTTAGAGCTTTATCGATCTGAGGTGTGTCTGAGGTGTGTCTTTAGAGCTTTATACACTCTGAGGTGTGTCTTTAGAGCTTTATAAACTCTGAGGTGTGTCTTTAGAGCTTTATCAATCTGAGGTGTGTCTTTAGAGCTTTATACCACTCTGAGGTGTGTCTTTAGAGCTTTATACCACTCTGAGGTGTGTCTTTAGAGCTTTATAACACTCTGAGGTGTGTCTTTAGAGCTTTATACTGCTCTGAAGTGTGTCTTTAGAGCTTTATAAACTCTTAGATGTGTCTTTTGAGCTTTATACCACTCTGAGGTGTGTCTTTAGAGCTTTATATCACTCTGAGGTGTGTCTTTAGAGCTTTATATCACTCCGAGGTGTGTCTTTAGAGCTTTATATCACTCCGATGTGTGTTTTTAGAGCATAATATCACTCTGAGGTGTGTCTTTAGAGCTTTATACCACTCTGAGGTGTGTCTTTAGAGCTTTATAACACTCTGAAGTGTGTCTTTAGAGCTTTATACCACTCTTAGGTGTGTCTTTAGAGCTTTATACCGCTCTGAGGTGTGTCTTTAGAGCTTTATAACACTCTGAGGTGTGTCTTTAGAGCTTTATACTGCTCTGAGGTGTGTCTTTAGAGCTTTATACACTCTGAGGTGTGTCTTTAGAGCTTTATAAACTCTGAGATGTGTCTTTAGAGCTTTATACCACTCTGAGGTGTGTCTTTAGAGCTTTATATCACTCAGAGGTGTGTCTTTAGAGCTTTATAACTCTCTGAGGTGTGTCTTTAGAGCTTTATATCACTCCGAGGTGTGTCTTTAGAGTTTTATCAATCCGAGGTGTGTCTTTAGAGCTTTATACCACTCTTAGGTGTGTCTTTAGAGCTTTATACCACTCTGAGGTGTGTCTTTAGAGCTTTATACCGCTCTGAGGTGTGTCTTTAGAGCTTTATACCGCTCTGAGGTGTGTCTTCAGAGCTTTATAAACTCTGAGATGTGTCTTTAGAGCTTTATACCACTCTGAGGTGTGTCTTTAGAGCTTTATATCACTCAGAGGTGTGTCTTTAGAGCTTTTTAACTCTCTGAGGTGTGTCTTTAGAGCTTTATATCACTCTGAGGTGTGTCTTTAGAGCTTTATCAATCTGAGGTGTGTCTTTAGAGCTTTATACCACTCTTAGGTCTGTCTTTAGAGCTTTATACACTCTGGGGTGTGTCTTTAGAGCTTTATACCACTCTGAGGTGTGTCTTTAGAGCTTTATAACACTCTGAGGTGTGTCTTTAGAGCTTTATACCACTCTTAGGTGTGTCTTTAGAGCTTTATACTGCTCTGAGGTGTGTCTTTAGAGCTTTATAAACTCTGAGATGTGTCTTTAGAGCTTTATACCACTCTGAGGTGTGTCTTTAAAGCTTTATACACTCTGAGGTGTGTCTTTAGAGCTTTATACACTCTGAAGTGCGTCTTTAGAGCTTTATACACTCTGAGGTGTGTCTTTAGAGCTTTATACACTCTGAGGTGTGTCTTTAGAGCTTTATAACACTCTGAGGTGTGTCTTTAGAGCTTTATACCACTCTTAGGTGTGTCTTTAGAGCTTTATACCACTCTGAGGTGTGTCTTTAGAGCTTTATACCGCTCTGAGGTGTGTCTTTAGAGCTTTATAACACTCTGAGGTGTGTCTTTAGAGCTTTATACTGCTCTGAGGTGTGTCTTTAGAGCTTTATACACTCTGAGGTGTGTCTTTAGAGCTTTATAAACTCTGAGATGTGTCTTTAGAGCTTTATACCACTCTGAGGTGTGTCTTTAGAGCTTTATAACACTCTGAGGTGTGTCTTTAGATCTTTATAACTCTCTGAGGTGTGTCTTTAGAGCTTTATATCACTCCGAGGTGTGTCTTTAGAGTTTTATCAATCTGAGATGTGTCTTTAGAGCTTTATACCACTCTTAGGTGTGTCTTTAGAGCTTTATACCACTCTGAGGTGTGTCTTTAGAGCTTTATACCGCTCTGAGGTGTGTCTTTAGAGCTTTATACCGCTCTGAGGTGTGTCTTTAGAGCTTTATACCACTCTGAGGTGTATCTTTAGAGCTTTATATCACTCCGAGGTGTGTCTTTAGAGCTTTATATCACTCAGAGGTGTGTCTTTAGAGCTTTATAACTCTCTGAGGTGTGTCTTTAGAGCTTTATATCACTCCGAGGTGTGTCTTTAGAGTTTTATCAATCCGAGGTGTGTCTTTAGAGCTTTATACCACTCTTAGGTGTGTCTTTAGAGCTTTATACCACCCTGAGGTGTGTCTTTAGAGCTTTATACCGCTCTGAGGTGTGTCTTTAGAGCTTTATACCGCTCTGAGGTGTGTCTTCAGAGCTTTATAAACTCTGAGATGTGTCTTTAGAGCTTTATACCACTCTGAGGTGTGTCTTTAGAGCTTTATATCACTCAGAGGTGTGTCTTTAGAGCTTTTTAACTCTCTGAGGTGTGTCTTTAGAACTTTATATCACTCTGAGGTGTGTCTTTAGAGCTTTATCAATCTGAGGTGTGTCTTTAGAGCTTTATACCACTCTTAGGTCTGTCTTTAGAGCTTTATACACTCTGGGGTGTGTCTTTAGAGCTTTATACCACTCTGAGGTGTGTCTTTAGAGCTTTATAACACTCTGAGGTGTGTCTTTAGAGCTTTATACCACTCTTAGGTGTGTCTTTAGAGCTTTATACTGCTCTGAGGTGTGTCTTTAGAGCTTTATAAACTCTGAGATGTGTCTTTAGAGCTTTATACCACTCTGAGGTGTGTCTTTAAAGCTTTATACACTCTGAGGTGTGTCTTTAGAGCTTTATACACTCTGAAGTGCGTCTTTAGAGCTTTATACACTCTGAGGTGTGTCTTTAGAGCTTTATACACTCTGAGGTGTGTCTTTAGAGCTTTATAACACTCTGAGGTGTGTCTTTAGAGCTTTATACCACTCTTAGGTGTGTCTTTAGAGCTTTATACCACTCTGAGGTGTGTCTTTAGAGCTTTATACCGCTCTGAGGTGTGTCTTTAGAGCTTTATAACACTCTGAGGTGTGTCTTTAGAGCTTTATACTGCTCTGAGGTGTGTCTTTAGAGCTTTATACACTCTGAGGTGTGTCTTTAGAGCTTTATAAACTCTGAGATGTGTCTTTAGAGCTTTATACCACTCTGAGGTGTGTCTTTAGAGCTTTATAACACTCTGAGGTGTGTCTTTAGATCTTTATAACTCTCTGAGGTGTGTCTTTAGAGCTTTATATCACTCCGAGGTGTGTCTTTAGAGTTTTATCAATCTGAGATGTGTCTTTAGAGCTTTATACCACTCTTAGGTGTGTCTTTAGAGCTTTATACCACTCTGAGGTGTGTCTTTAGAGCTTTATAAACTCTGAGATGTGTCTTTAGAGCTTTATACCACTCTGAGGTGTGTCTTTAGAGCTTTATATCACTCTGAGGTGTGTCTTTAGAGCTTTATATCACTCCGAGGTGTGTTTTTAGAGCATAATACCAGTGTGAGGTGTGACTTTAGAGCTTTATCAATCTGAGGTGTGTCTGAGGTGTGTCTTTAGAGCTTTATATAACTCTGAGGTGTGTCTTTAGAGCTTTATACACTTTGAGGTGTGTCTTTAGAGCTTCATACCACTCTGAGGTGTTTCTTTAGAGCTTTATACCACTCTGAGGTGTGTCTTTAGAGCTTTATACACTCTGAGGTGTGTCTTTAGAGCTTTATAAACTCTGAGATGTGTCTTTAGAGCTTTAAACCACTCTGAGGTGTGTCTTTAGAGCTTTATACCACTCTGAGGTGTGTCTTTAGAGCTTTATAACACTCTGAGGTGTGTCTTTAGAGCTTTATATCACTCTTAGGTTTGTCTTTAGAGCTTTATACCACTCTGAGGTGTGTCTTTAGAGCTTTATACCGCTCTGAGGTGTGTCTTTAGAGCTTTATAACACTCTGAGGTGTGTCTTTAGAGCTTTATACTGCTCTGAGGTGTGTCTTTGGAGCTTTATACACTCTGAGGTGTGTCTTTAGAGCTTTATAAACTCTGAGATGTGTCTTTAGAGCTTTATACCACTCTGAAGTGTGTCTTTAGAGCTTTATATCACTCCGAGGTGTGTCTTTAGAGCTTTATATCAATCCGAGGTGTGTCTTTAGAGGTTTATCAATCTGACGTGTGTCTTTAGAGCTTTATACCACTCTTAGGTGTGTCTTTAGAGCTTTATACCACTCTGAGGTGTGTCTTTAGAGCTTTATACCACTCTGAGGTGTGTCTTTAGAGCTTTATAACACTCTGAGGTGTGTCTTTAGAGCTTTATACTGCTCTGAAGTGTGTCTTTAGAGCTTTATAAACTCTGAGATGTGTCTTTAGAGCTTTATACCACTCTGAGGTGTGTCTTTAGAGCTTTATATCACTCTGAGGTGTGTCTTTAGAGCTTTATATAACTCTGAGGTGTGTCTTTAGAGCTTTATAAACTCTGAGATGTGTCTTCAGAGCTTTATACCACTCTGAGGTGTGTCTTTAGAGCTTTATATCACTCTGAGGTGTGTCTTTAGAGCTTTATACCAGTCTTAGGTGTGTCTTTAGAGCTTTATACCACTCTGAGGTGTGTCTTTAGAGCTTTATACCGCTCTGAGGTGTGTCTTTAGAGCTTTATACCACTCTGAGGTGTGTCTTTAGAGCTTTATACCGCTCTGAGGTGTGTCTTTAGAGCTTTATACCAGTCTTAGGTGTGTCTTTAGAGCTTTATACCACTCTGAGGTGTGTCTTCAGAGCTTTATATCACTTTGAGGTGTGTCTTTAGAGCTTTATACCACTCCGAGGTGTGTCTTTAGAGCTTTATATCACTCCGAGGTGTGTTTTTAGAGCATAATACCACTCTGAGGTGTGACTTTAGAGCTTTATCGATCTGAGGTGTGTCTGAGGTGTGTCTTTAGAGCTTTATACACTCTGAGGTGTGTCTTTAGAGCTTTATAAACTCTGAGGTGTGTCTTTAGAGCTTTATCAATCTGAGGTGTGTCTTTAGAGCTTTATACCACTCTGAGGTGTGTCTTTAGAGCTTTATACCACTCTGAGGTGTGTCTTTAGAGCTTTATAACACTCTGAGGTGTGTCTTTAGAGCTTTATACTGCTCTGAAGTGTGTCTTTAGAGCTTTATAAACTCTTAGATGTGTCTTTTGAGCTTTATACCACTCTGAGGTGTGTCTTTAGAGCTTTATATCACTCTGAGGTGTGTCTTTAGAGCTTTATATCACTCCGAGGTGTGTCTTTAGAGCTTTATATCACTCCGATGTGTGTTTTTAGAGCATAATATCACTCTGAGGTGTGTCTTTAGAGCTTTATACCACTCTGAGGTGTGTCTTTAGAGCTTTATAACACTCTGAAGTGTGTCTTTAGAGCTTTATACCACTCTTAGGTGTGTCTTTAGAGCTTTATACCGCTCTGAGGTGTGTCTTTAGAGCTTTATAACACTCTGAGGTGTGTCTTTAGAGCTTTATACTGCTCTGAGGTGTGTCTTTAGAGCTTTATACACTCTGAGGTGTGTCTTTAGAGCTTTATAAACTCTGAGATGTGTCTTTAGAGCTTTATACCACTCTGAGGTGTGTCTTTAGAGCTTTATATCACTCAGAGGTGTGTCTTTAGAGCTTTATAACTCTCTGAGGTGTGTCTTTAGAGCTTTATATCACTCCGAGGTGTGTCTTTAGAGTTTTATCAATCCGAGGTGTGTCTTTAGAGCTTTATACCACTCTTAGGTGTGTCTTTAGAGCTTTATACCACTCTGAG
Source organism: Eucyclogobius newberryi (assembly GCF_026437365.1). NCBI lineage: Eukaryota > Metazoa > Chordata > Actinopteri > Gobiiformes > Gobiidae > Eucyclogobius > Eucyclogobius newberryi. Next base: position 112,764 of record NW_027316501.1, on the reverse strand, counting down.
GTGTGTCTTTAGAGCTTTATACCGCTCTGAGGTGTGTCTTTAGAGCTTTATACCGCTCTGAGGTGTGTCTTCAGAGCTTTATAAACTCTGAGATGTGTCTTTAGAGCTTTATACCACTCTGAGGTGTGTCTTTAGAGCTTTATATCACTCAGAGGTGTGTCTTTAGAGCTTTTTAACTCTCTGAGGTGTGTCTTTAGAGCTTTATATCACTCTGAGGTGTGTCTTTAGAGCTTTATCAATCTGAGGTGTGTCTTTAGAGCTTTATACCACTCTTAGGTCTGTCTTTAGAGCTTTATACACTCTGGGGTGTGTCTTTAGAGCTTTATACCACTCTGAGGTGTGTCTTTAGAGCTTTATAACACTCTGAGGTGTGTCTTTAGAGCTTTATACCACTCTTAGGTGTGTCTTTAGAGCTTTATACTGCTCTGAGGTGTGTCTTTAGAGCTTTATAAACTCTGAGATGTGTCTTTAGAGCTTTATACCACTCTGAGGTGTGTCTTTAAAGCTTTATACACTCTGAGGTGTGTCTTTAGAGCTTTATACACTCTGAAGTGCGTCTTTAGAGCTTTATACACTCTGAGGTGTGTCTTTAGAGCTTTATACACTCTGAGGTGTGTCTTTAGAGCTTTATAACACTCTGAGGTGTGTCTTTAGAGCTTTATACCACTCTTAGGTGTGTCTTTAGAGCTTTATACCACTCTGAGGTGTGTCTTTAGAGCTTTATACCGCTCTGAGGTGTGTCTTTAGAGCTTTATAACACTCTGAGGTGTGTCTTTAGAGCTTTATACTGCTCTGAGGTGTGTCTTTAGAGCTTTATACACTCTGAGGTGTGTCTTTAGAGCTTTATAAACTCTGAGATGTGTCTTTAGAGCTTTATACCACTCTGAGGTGTGTCTTTAGAGCTTTATAACACTCTGAGGTGTGTCTTTAGATCTTTATAACTCTCTGAGGTGTGTCTTTAGAGCTTTATATCACTCCGAGGTGTGTCTTTAGAGTTTTATCAATCTGAGATGTGTCTTTAGAGCTTTATACCACTCTTAGGTGTGTCTTTAGAGCTTTATACCACTCTGAGGTGTGTCTTTAGAGCTTTATACCGCTCTGAGGTGTGTCTTTAGAGCTTTATACCGCTCTGAGGTGTGTCTTTAGAGCTTTATACCACTCTGAGGTGTATCTTTAGAGCTTTATATCACTCCGAGGTGTGTCTTTAGAGCTTTATATCACTCAGAGGTGTGTCTTTAGAGCTTTATAACTCTCTGAGGTGTGTCTTTAGAGCTTTATATCACTCCGAGGTGTGTCTTTAGAGTTTTATCAATCCGAGGTGTGTCTTTAGAGCTTTATACCACTCTTAGGTGTGTCTTTAGAGCTTTATACCACCCTGAGGTGTGTCTTTAGAGCTTTATACCGCTCTGAGGTGTGTCTTTAGAGCTTTATACCGCTCTGAGGTGTGTCTTCAGAGCTTTATAAACTCTGAGATGTGTCTTTAGAGCTTTATACCACTCTGAGGTGTGTCTTTAGAGCTTTATATCACTCAGAGGTGTGTCTTTAGAGCTTTTTAACTCTCTGAGGTGTGTCTTTAGAGCTTTATATCACTCTGAGGTGTGTCTTTAGAGCTTTATCAATCTGAGGTGTGTCTTTAGAGCTTTATACCACTCTTAGGTCTGTCTTTAGAGCTTTATACACTCTGGGGTGTGTCTTTAGAGCTTTATACCACTCTGAGGTGTGTCTTTAGAGCTTTATAACACTCTGAGGTGTGTCTTTAGAGCTTTATACCACTCTTAGGTGTGTCTTTAGAGCTTTATACTGCTCTGAGGTGTGTCTTTAGAGCTTTATAAACTCTGAGATGTGTCTTTAGAGCTTTATACCACTCTGAGGTGTGTCTTTAAAGCTTTATACACTCTGAGGTGTGTCTTTAGAGCTTTATACACTCTGAAGTGCGTCTTTAGAGCTTTATACACTCTGAGGTGTGTCTTTAGAGCTTTATACACTCTGAGGTGTGTCTTTAGAGCTTTATAACACTCTGAGGTGTGTCTTTAGAGCTTTATACCACTCTTAGGTGTGTCTTTAGAGCTTTATACCACTCTGAGGTGTGTCTTTAGAGCTTTATACCGCTCTGAGGTGTGTCTTTAGAGCTTTATAACACTCTGAGGTGTGTCTTTAGAGCTTTATACTGCTCTGAGGTGTGTCTTTAGAGCTTTATACACTCTGAGGTGTGTCTTTAGAGCTTTATAAACTCTGAGATGTGTCTTTAGAGCTTTATACCACTCTGAGGTGTGTCTTTAGAGCTTTATAACACTCTGAGGTGTGTCTTTAGATCTTTATAACTCTCTGAGGTGTGTCTTTAGAGCTTTATATCACTCCGAGGTGTGTCTTTAGAGTTTTATCAATCTGAGATGTGTCTTTAGAGCTTTATACCACTCTTAGGTGTGTCTTTAGAGCTTTATACCACTCTGAGGTGTGTCTTTAGAGCTTTATACCGCTCTGAGGTGTGTCTTTAGAGCTTTATACCGCTCTGAGGTGTGTCTTTAGAGCTTTATACCACTCTGAGGTGTATCTTTAGAGCTTTATATCACTCCGAGGTGTGTCTTTAGAGCTTTATATCACTCAGAGGTGTGTCTTTAGAGCTTTTTAACTCTCTGAGGTGTGTCTTTAGAGCTTTATATCACTCTGAGGTGTGTCTTTAGAGCTTTATCAATCTGAGGTGTGTCTTTAGAGCTTTATACCACTCTTAGGTGTGTCTTTAGAGCTTTATACACTCTGGGGTGTGTCTTTAGAGCTTTATACCACTCTGAGGTGTGTCTTTAGAGCTTTATAACACTCTGAGGTGTGTCTTTAGAGCTTTATACCACTCTTAGGTGTGTCTTTAGAGCTTTATACTGCTCTGAGGTGTGTCTTTAGAGCTTTATACACTCTGAAGTGCGTCTTTAGAGCTTTATACACTCTGAAGTGTGTCTTTAGAGCTTTATACACTCTGAGGTGTGTCTTTAGAGCTTTATAAACTCTGAGATGTGTCTTTAGAGCTTTATACCACTCTGAGGTGTGTCTTTAGAGCTTTATACTGCTCTGAGGTGTGTCTTTAGAGCTTTATACACTCTGAGGTGTGTCTTTAGAGCTTTATAAACTCTGAGATGTGTCTTTAGAGCTTTATACCACTCTGAGGTGTGTCTTTAGATCTTTATAACTCTCTGAGGTGTGTCTTTAGAGCTTTATATCACTCCGAGGTGTGTCTTTAGAGTTTTATCAATCTGAGATGTGTCTTTAGAGCTTTATACCACTCTTAGGTGTGTCTTTAGAGCTTTATACCACTCTGAGGTCTGTCTTTAGAGCTTTATACCGCTCTGAGGTGTGTCTTTAGAGCTTTATACCACTCTGAGGTGTGTCTTTAGAGCTTTATAAACTCTGAGATGTGTCTTTAGAGCTTTATACCACTCTGAGGTGTGTCTTTAGAGCTTTATATCACTCTGAGGTGTGTCTTTAGAGCTTTATATCACTCCGAGGTGTGTTTTTAGAGCATAATACCAGTGTGAGGTGTGACTTTAGAGCTTTATCAATCTGAGGTGTGTCTGAGGTGTGTCTTTAGAGCTTTATATAACTCTGAGGTGTGTCTTTAGAGCTTTATACACTTTGAGGTGTGTCTTTAGAGCTTCATACCACTCTGAGGTGTTTCTTTAGAGCTTTATACCACTCTGAGGTGTGTCTTTAGAGCTTTATACACTCTGAGGTGTGTCTTTAGAGCTTTATAAACTCTGAGATGTGTCTTTAGAGCTTTAAACCACTCTGAGGTGTGTCTTTAGAGCTTTATACCACTCTGAGGTGTGTCTTTAGAGCTTTATAACACTCTGAGGTGTGTCTTTAGAGCTTTATATCACTCTTAGGTTTGTCTTTAGAGCTTTATACCACTCTGAGGTGTGTCTTTAGAGCTTTATACCGCTCTGAGGTGTGTCTTTAGAGCTTTATAACACTCTGAGGTGTGTCTTTAGAGCTTTATACTGCTCTGAGGTGTGTCTTTGGAGCTTTATACACTCTGAGGTGTGTCTTTAGAGCTTTATAAACTCTGAGATGTGTCTTTAGAGCTTTATACCACTCTGAAGTGTGTCTTTAGAGCTTTATATCACTCCGAGGTGTGTCTTTAGAGCTTTATATCAATCCGAGGTGTGTCTTTAGAGGTTTATCAATCTGACGTGTGTCTTTAGAGCTTTATACCACTCTTAGGTGTGTCTTTAGAGCTTTATACCACTCTGAGGTGTGTCTTTAGAGCTTTATACCACTCTGAGGTGTGTCTTTAGAGCTTTATAACACTCTGAGGTGTGTCTTTAGAGCTTTATACTGCTCTGAAGTGTGTCTTTAGAGCTTTATAAACTCTGAGATGTGTCTTTAGAGCTTTATACCACTCTGAGGTGTGTCTTTAGAGCTTTATATCACTCTGAGGTGTGTCTTTAGAGCTTTATATAACTCTGAGGTGTGTCTTTAGAGCTTTATAAACTCTGAGATGTGTCTTCAGAGCTTTATACCACTCTGAGGTGTGTCTTTAGAGCTTTATATCACTCTGAGGTGTGTCTTTAGAGCTTTATACCAGTCTTAGGTGTGTCTTTAGAGCTTTATACCACTCTGAGGTGTGTCTTTAGAGCTTTATACCGCTCTGAGGTGTGTCTTTAGAGCTTTATACCACTCTGAGGTGTGTCTTTAGAGCTTTATACCGCTCTGAGGTGTGTCTTTAGAGCTTTATACCAGTCTTAGGTGTGTCTTTAGAGCTTTATACCACTCTGAGGTGTGTCTTTAGAGCTTTATACCACTCTGAGGTGTGTCTTTAGAGCTTTATACCATTTGAGGTGTGTCTTTAGAGCTTTATATCACTCAGAGGTGTCTCTTTAGAGCTTTATAACTCTCTGAGGTGTGTCTTTAGAGCTTTATATCACTCCGAAGTTTGTCTTTAGAGCTTTATCAATCTGAGGTGTGTCTTTAGAGCTTTATACTGCTCTGAAGTGTGTATTTAGAGCTTTATAAACTCTGAGTTGTGTCTTTAGAGCTTTATACCACTCTGAGGTGTGTCTTCAGAGCTTTATATATCTTTGAGGTGTGTCTTTAGAGCTTTATATCACTCCGAGGTGTGTCTTTAGAGCTTTATATCACTCCGAGGTGTGTCTTTAGAGCTTTATATCACTCCGAGGTGTGTTTTTAGAGCATAATACCACTCTGAGGTGTGACTTTAGAGCTTTATCGATCTGAGGTGTGTCTGAGGTGTGTCTTTAGAGCTTTATACACTCTGAGGTGTGTCTTTAGAGCTTTATATCACTCTGAGGTGTGTCTTTAGAGCTTTATACACTGTGGGGTGTGTCTTTAGAGCTTTATACCACTCTGAGGTGTGTCTTTAGAGCTTTATAACACTCTGAGGTGTGTCTTTAGAGCTTTATACCACTCTTAGGTGTGTCTTTAGAGCTTTATACTGCTCTGAGGTGTGTCTTTACAGCTTTATACACTCTGAGGTGTGTCTTTAGAGCTTTATAAACTCTGAGATGTGTCTTTAGAGCTTTATACCACTCTGAGGTGTGTCTTTAGAGCTTTATATCACTCAGAGGTGTGTCTTTAGAGCTTTATAACTCTCTGAGGTGTGTCTTTAGAGCTTTATATCACTCCGAGGTGTGTCTTTAGAGCTTTATCAATCTGAGGTGTGTCTTTAGAGCTTTATACCACTCTTAGGTGTGTCTTTAGAGCTATATACCACTCCGAGGTGTGTCTTTAGAGCTTTATCAATCTGAGGTGTGTCTTTAGAGCTTTATACCACTCTTAGGTGTGTCTTTAGAGCTTTATAACACTCTGAGGTGTGTCTTTAGAGCTTTATACCACTCTGAGGTGTGTCTTTAGAGCTTTATAACACTCTGAGGTGTGTCTTTAGAGCTTTATACTGCTCTGAAGTGTGTCTTTAGAGCTTTATAAACTCTGAGATGTGTCTTTAGAGCTTTATACCACTCTGAGGTGTGTCTTTAGAGCTTTATATCACTCTGAGGTGTGTCTTTAGAGCTTTATATCACTCCGAGGTGTGCCTTTAGAGCTTTATATCACTCCGAAGTGTGTTTTTAGAGCTTTATACCACTCTGAGGTGTGTCTTTAGAGCTTTATATCACTCTGAGGTGTGTCTTTAGAGCTTTATACCACTCTGAGGTGTGTCTTTAGAGCTTTATAACACTCTGAGGTGTGTCTTTAGAGCTTTATAACACTCTGAGGTGTGTCTTTAGAGCTTTATACCACTCTGAGGTGTGTCTTTAGAGCTTTATACTGCTCTGAAGTGTGTCTTTAGAGCTTTATAAACTCTGAGATGTGTCTTCAGAGCTTTATACTGCTCTGAAGTGTGTCTTTAGAGCTTTATAAACTCTGAGGTGTGTCTTTAGAGCTTTATATCACTCAGAGGTGTGTCTTTAGAGTTTTATCAATCCGAGGTGTGTCTTTAGAGCTTTATACCAGTCTTAGGTGTGTCTTTAGAGCTTTATACCACTCTGAGGTGTGTCTTTAGAGCTTTATACCACTCTGAGGTGTGTCTTTAGAGCTTTATACCGCTCTGAGGTGTGTCTTTAGAGCTTTATACCACTCTGAGGTGTGTCTTTAGAGCTTTATACCGCTCTGAGATGTGTCTTTAGAGCTTTATACCACTCTGAGGTGTGTCTTTAGAGCTTTATAACTCTCTGAGGTGTGTCTTTAGAGCTTTATATCACTCCGAAGTGTGTCTTTAGAGCTTTATCAATCTGAGGTGTGTCTTTAGAGCTTTATACTGCTCTGAAGTGTGTATTTAGAGCTTTATAAACTCTGAGTTGTGTCTTTAGAGCTTTATACCACTCTGAGGTGTGTCTTCAGAGCTTTATATCACTTTGAGGTGTGTCTTTAGAGCTTTATACCACTCTGAGGTGTGTCTTTAGAGCTTTATATCACTCCGAGGTGTGTCTTTAGAGCTTTATATCACTCCGAGGTGTGTTTTTAGAGCATATCACCACTCTGAGGTGTGACTTTAGAGCTTTATCGATCTGAGGTGTGTCTGAGGTGTGTCTTTAGAGCTTTATACACTCTGAAGTGTGTCTTTAGAGCTTTATACACTCTGAGGTGTGTCTTTAGAGCTTTATACACTCTGGGGTGTGTCTTTAGAGCTTTATACCACTCTGAGGTGTGTCTTTAGAGCTTTATAACACTCTGAGGTGTGTCTTTAGAGCTTTATACCACTCTTAGGTGTGTCTTTAGAGCTTTATACTGCTCTGAGGTGTGTCTTTAGAGCTTTATAACTCTCTGAGGTGTGTCTTTAGAGCTTCATATAACTCCGAGGTGTGTCTTTAGAGCTTTATCAATCTGAGGTGTCTCTTTAGAGCTTCATACCACTCTTAGGTGTGTCTTTAGAGCTTTATAACACTCTGAGGTGTGTCTTTAGAGCTTTATACTGCTCTGAAGTGTGTCTTTAGAGCTTTATACCACTCTGAGGTGTGTCTTTAGAGCTTTATACCACTCCGAGGTGTGTCTTTAGAGCTTTATCAATCTGAGGTGTGTCTTTAGAGCTTTATACCACTCTTAGGTGTGTCTTTAGAGCTTTATAACACTCTGAGGTGTGTCTTTAGAGCTTTATACCACTCTGAGGTGTGTCTTTAGAGCTTTATAACACTCTGAGGTGTGTCTTTAGAGCTTTATACTGCTCTGAAGTGTGTCTTTAGAGCTTTATAAACCCTGAGATGTGTCTTTAGAGCTTTATACCACTCTGAGGTGTGACTTTAGAGCTTTATCAATCTGAGGTGTGTCTGAGGTGTGTCTTTAGAGCGTTATACACTCTGAGGTGTGTCTTTAGAGTTTTATATCACTCTGAGGTGTGTCTTTAGAGCTTTATACACTCTGAAGTGTGTCTTTAGAGCTTTATACACTCTGAGGTGTGTCTTTAGAGCTTTATACCACTCTGAGTTGTGTCTTTAGAGCTTTATAACACTCTGAGGTGTGTCTTTAGAGCTTTATACCACTCTTAGGTGTGTCTTTATAGCTTTATACCACTCTGAGGTGTGTCTTTAGAGCTTTATACCGCTCTGAGGTGTGTCTTTAGAGCTTTATAACACTCTGAGGTGTGTCTTTAGAGCTTTATACTGCTCTGAGGTGTGTCTTTACAGCTTTATACACTCTGAGGTGTGTCTTTAGAGCTTTATAAACTCTGAGATGTGTCTTTAGAGCTTTATACCACTCTGAGGTGTGTCTTTAGAGCTTTATATCACTCAGAGGTGTGTCTTTAGAGTTTTATCAATCTGAGGTGTGTCTTTAGAGCTTTATACCACTCTTAGGTGTGTCTTTAGAGCTTTATAACACTCTGAGGTGTGTCTTTAGAGCTTTATAACTCTCTGAGGTGTGTCTTTAGAGCTTTATATCACTCCGAGGTGTGTCTTTAGAGTTTTATCAATCTGAGGTGTGTCTTTAGAGCTTTATACCACTCTTAGGTGTGTCTTTAGAGCTTTATAACACTCTGAGGTGTGTCTTTAGAGCTTTATACCACTCTGAGGTGTGTCTTTAGAGCTTTATAAACTCTGAGATGTGTCTTTAGAGCTTTATACCACTCTGAGGTGTGTCTTCAGAGCTTTATATCACTTTGAGGTGTGTCTTTAGAGCTTTATACCACTCTGAGGTGTGTCTTTAGAGCTTTATATCACTCCGAGGTGTGTCTTTAGAGCTTTATATCACTCCGAGGTGTGTTTTTAGAGCATAATACCACTCTGAGGTGTGACTTTAGAGCTTTATCGATCTAAGGTGTGTCTGTGGTGTGTCTTTAGAGCTTTATACACTCTGAGGTGTGTCTTTAGAGCTTTATATCACTCTGAGGTGTGTCTTTAGAGCTTTATACACTAGAAGTGTGTCTTTAGAGCTTTATACACTCTGAGGTGTGTCTTTAGAGCTTTATAACACTCTGAGGTGTGTCTTTAGAGCTTTATACCACTCTTAGGTGTGTCTTTAGAGCTTTATACTGCTCTGAGGTGTGTCTTTACAGCTTTATACACTCTGAGGTGTGTCTTTAGAGCTTTATAAACTCTGAGATGTGTCTTTAGAGCTTTATACCACTCTGAGGTGTGTCTTTAGAGCTTTATATCACTCAGAGGTGTGTCTTTAGAGCTTTATAACTCTCTGAGGTGTGTCTTTAGAGCTTTATATCACTCCGAGGTGTGTCTTTAGAGCTTTATCAATCTGAGGTGTGTCTTTAGAGCTTCATACCACTCTTAGGTGTGTCTTTAGAGCTTTATAACACTGAGGTGTGTCTTTAGAGCTTTATACTGCTCTGAAGTGTGTCTTTAGAGCTTTATACCACTCTGAGGTGTGTCTTTAGAGCTTTATACCACTCCGAGGTGTGTCTTTAGAGCTTTATCAATCTGAGGTGTGTCTTTAGAGCTTTATACCACTCCGAGGTGTGTCTTTAGAGCTTTATCAATCTGAGGTCTGTCTTTAGAGCTTTATACCACTCTTAGGTGTGTCTTTAGAGCTTTATAACACTCTGAGGTGTGTCTTTAGAGCTTTATACCACTCTGAGGTGTGTCTTTAGAGCTTTATAACACTCTGAGGTGTGTCTTTAGAGCTTTATACTGCTCTGAAGTGTGTCTTTAGAGCTTTATAAACTCTGATATGTGTCTTTAGAGCTTTATACCACTCTGAGGTGTGTCTTTAGAGCTTTATATCACTCTGAGGTGTGTCTTTAGAGCTTTATATCACTCCGAGGTGTGCCTTTAGAGCTTTATATCACTCCGAAGTGTGTCTTTAGAGCGTTATACACTCTGAGGTGTGTCTTTAGAGCTTTATATCACTCTGAGGTGTGTCTTTAGAGCTTTATACACTCTGAAGTGTGTCTTTAGAGCTTTATACACTCTGAAGTGTGTCTTTAGAGCTTTATACACTCTGAGGTGTGTCTTTAGAGCTTTATACCACTCTTAGGTGTGTCTTTACAGCTTTATACACTCTGAGGTGTGTCTTTAGAGCTTTATAAACTCTGAGATTTGTCTTTAGAGCTTTATACCACTCTGAGGTGTGTCTTTAGAGCTTTATATCACTCAGAGGTGTGTCTTTAGAGCTTTATAACTCTCTGAGGTGTGTCTTTAGAGCTTTATATCCCTCCGAGGTGTGTCTTTAGAGTTTTATCAATCTGAGGTGTGTCTTTAGAGCTTTATACCACTCTTAGGTGTATCTTTAGAGCTTTATAACACTCTGAGGTGTGTCTTTAGAGCTTTATACCACTCTGAGGTGTGTCTTTAGAGCTTTATAAACTCTGAGATGTGTCTTTAGAGCTTTATACCACTCTGAGGAGTGTCTTTAGAGCTTTATAACTCTCTGAGGTGTGTCTTTAGAGCTTTATATCACTCCGAGGTGTGTCTTTAGAGCTTTATAACTCTCTGAGGTGTGTCTTTAGAGCTTTATATCACACTGAGGTGTGTCGTTAGAGCTTTATCAATCTGAGGTGTGTCTTTAGAGCTTCATACCACTCTTAGGTGTGTCTTTAGAGCTTTATAACACTCTGAAGTGTGTCTTTAGAGCTTTATACCACTCTGAGGTGTGTCTTTAGAGCTTTATACCACTCCGAGGTGTGTCTTTAGAGCTTTATCAATCTGAGGTGTGTCTTTAGAGCTTTATACCACTCTTAGGTGTGTCTTTAGAGCTTTATACCACTCCGAGGTGTGTCTTTAGAGCTTTATAACACTCTGAGGTGTGTCTTTAGAGCTTTATACACTCTGAGGTGTGTCTTTAGAGCTTTATACTGCTCTGAAGTGTGTCTTTAGAGCTTTATAAACTCTGAGATGTGTCTTTAGAGCTTTATACCACTCTGAGGTGTGTCTTTAGAGCTTTATATCACTCTGAGGTGTGTCTTTAGAGCTTTATATCACTCCGAAGTGTGTTTTTAGAGCATAATACCACTCTGAGGTGTGACTTTAGAGCTTTATCAATCTGAGGTGTGTCTGAGGTGTGTCTTTAGAGCTTTATACACTCTGAGGTGTGTCTTTAGAGCTTTATACCACTCTGAGGTGTGTCTTTAGAGCTTTATACACTCTGAAGTGTGTCTTTAGAGCTTTATACACTCTGAAGTGTGTCTTTAGAGCTTTATACACTCTGAGGTGTGTCTTTAGAGCTTTATACCACTCTGAGGTGTGTCTTTAGAGCTTTATAACACTCTGAGGTGTGTCTTTAGAGCTTTATACCACTCTTAGGTGTGTCTTTATAGCTTTATAACACTCTGAGGTGTGTCTTTAGAGCTTTATACCACTCTGAGGTGTGTCTTTAGAGCTTTATACCGTTCTGAGGTGTGTCTTTAGAGCTTTATACCACTCTGAGGTGTGTCTTTAGAGCTTTATAAACTCTGAGGTGTGTTTTTAGAGCATAATACCACTCTGAGGTGTGACTTTAGAGCTTTTTCAATCTGAGGTGTGTCTGAGGTGTGTCTTTAGAGCTTTATATCACTCTGAGGTGTGTCTTTAGAGCTTTATACACTCTGAGGTGTGTCTTTAGAGCTTTATACACTCTGAAGTGTGTCTTTAGAGCTTTATACACTCTGAGGTGTGTCTTTAGAGCTTTATACACTCTGAAGTGTGTCTTTAGAGCTTTATACACTCTGGGGTGTGTCTTTAGAGCTTTATACTTGTTTGAAACGTGCTGCTTCCGAAGAGTGCACACGCTTTTTTGCTCGCTCCGCTTGCTATCGCTGCTTTCCTTATTTATTTTGCTTTTTAATCAGTTTTTGTCTTCCAAACATTTTTGCTTTAGACTTTTTCAAGTAAACCAAGGATTTTAAGAACATTTTTCCAGTTTTAACGACATATCTGACGCCAGCGACATGTCCGGGAGAAGAAGGGAGAAAGACTGTGAACGCTGTCGGAAATATCAACAAGAAATGAATGAGCTGAAAACACGGATATTTGTTTTGGAATCTGAAAAAGTTCTTCACGATACCATTCCTGTGTCAACCGACGGTAAGAAGAGCACACTTTTTACAAGAAAAACTGCTACTTTCAACCTAAACCGCAGTGACTCTGTGTCGTTTCCAAAACTGTCTAAAAACCAGAAAGACCAGGCTGTTTCTTGGAACAAACTTGGAGCAAAGCCTAAACGATACAAAGATAAGGTGAAGTCACCTAAAATACAGCTCACCAACAGATTTTTACCACTTTCAGAGATGGAATTAAATGAAAAAAGGAAAGATGACGTGGCCAAAATACAGCGAGGAGGATCTGTGCCAGGAGCCAAGGTCAAGATTGTTTTAGTTGGGGACAGCGCGATAAGTCACGTGACGCATGAAAAGATAAACACACATTCTTTTCCAAGCACCACTGTTTCTGAGATAACGTCACTCCTTCCAAATATTATGGCTAAGCATGGAGGAGCTAAACAGCTGATTGTGCACGTGGGTGCAGTGGACATGCGGCGGGAACAGACTGAAGTTTTGAAAAAAGACTTCTTGAAGTTATTCGACGTGCTTGATAAAATGGAAATCAAAACTTTCATAAGTGGACCTCTTCCAAACATCGACAGGAGGATAAACAAGTTTAGCCGGCTTCTTCAGCTGAACACATGGCTGTCCAAAGAGTGTTCCCCGAGAGGACTACACTATATTGAGAACTTCTATCTATTCTGGAAACGAGAGGACCTGTTTAAGAGAAATGGCCCCCACCTATGCAGAGGTGGAGTGAGGGTGCTGACAGAGAACCTGCTCCACGCTCTGAGGCATTGGACTGGGCCTGGACAGGGTCCTGAGCAGATAGTTAGAGAAGAGAGGAATGAGAGAAGAATTCCTGCTCCATCAGCCAGAGACCGAGCCAATGTTTCAACATCAAAAGCACCACAACCTCAGCCTCCACCAAAGGATTCATCAGCAGCTGCTCCACCACCACCAGCAAAGGATTCAGCTCCAGCTACTCCACATTCACCTCCACCGCCTCCAGCAAAGGAACAATCTTCAAAGGCCTTGGACCCATCTGTGACAGGCCCAACAACATCCCTGTCATCGCCCCTGCCTTCACACCAGCCCTGGGTTCCCCCTGCAACATCTACTCCCACTAAAGATTCATCATTCTCCTTCTCATCTCCACTCTCACCCATGGGCCTTCCCAGCCATTTTGAAAGTCTGATCAAATCAGGCATTAAGATGGCTCCACTCACGCCCAATATAGCAAGGGCTATGTCAGTACCGACTACACCAACAAAAGCCCCACCACCCATCCCCCCTCGCCTCTCACCTGGTCCCAAACTCTCCTTGGCTACAAAAGCCCCACCACCCATCCAACCTCGCCTTTCACCTGGTATCTCCCATAGCTAGGATGCACTGGGTCTCAGTGTTGCCGGGACTTATTGTCACATTAAAAATCAAACCAACCCGGGGCCCTATGTAAAAAGAGCCCCCCCTAGTGCTATTTCTGTAGTCACATCATCACACAGATGGAAAAACAAAATGCGAGTCAGGCCCAATCTGAGAAATGTGATTCATATTCCCTGTGAAAAGATAAAGCCCAGTCTCACTGAAACTAGTCTGAAACTTGCTGTGCTAAATGTCAGATCCTTATGTAACAAATCTCTCTTAATTAATAATTTTATTTCTTCTTATAATCTTGATTTTATGTTTTTAACTGAAACATGGCTTGACAAAAACACAGGAAATGTAGTTCTGATAGAATCTGCTCCACCCAACTTTAAGTTTGAATCTGAAACACAAGAAAACAAAAAAGGGGGTGGAGTCTGTGCTGTCTTTAGAGATGAAATAATGACCCGCAGGTTGTCTTTTGGGGTGTTTTCATCATTTGAGTATGTATCCTTTAAAATGGAGCTAAAACAGTCCCCATCCATTCTCTTCATTGTTTTATACAAGCCTCCCCAGCACTGCCAAAGTTTTATTGATGATTTTACTGAGATGCTTTCAGTCATATGCACAGACTTTGATGGTTTGGTCATTACAGGTGGTTTCAATGTGCATGTTGATAATATTTGTGACAGAAACGCTAAAGAGCTTGATGCTGTCCTTGAAACCTTCAGTCTTACTCAGCATGTGAGAGGCCCCACCCACAGCAAAGGACACACTCTAGATCTCATAATTACAAAGGGGGTAAATATTTCAAATGTTAATGTGATCGATGTTGCTCTGTCTGATCATTTCTGTGTCTTCTTTGACCTGTCTGTTTCTCCCCAACCTCCGGTTGGTCCTGCAGTTGTTCAGAGGAGACACATAAGTGATGGCACAGGTGCACTGTTTATGGAAATGATAAACTTTGAAAATGTCTCATGTTCTAATGTAAATGATTTGTTGAACTCTGTTACATCTAGTGTTTTGAATGTTCTGGACACCATCGCCCCTATAAAGGCTAAAATGGTTAAAAATAAGCAGAAGGCGCCGTGGAGAAATGATGATTCGGTCAGGGCACAGAAAAGGGAGTGCATTCATCTAATATTCTTTCTTCTCGGGACCAACCCCCCTATTTTTCACCCAGTGAACATTGACGAAAAGTCACAAAAATTTGCACATCTCTAAAAATCGTGCCTCTACATTCTGCCTCTTTCCCTTTTCTAAAATAAAAAAAATGGCGCGTCAGCGCCCCCAAATGTACCAAAAATGCATTGAGATAGGAAATGACCCAAAAAAAATCTGATCGTAGAATCATGAAATTTGGCGCAGAGGTAGATGGTGACAAGAGAAGTAAAAAATGTTATCACGGCAACGCCGTCCGCCCAACCAAATGTCGGCCATATTGGTTCAAAAATGGCTAAGCATGACTCAGGAGTTTTTCCAAATGTCATACTTTTATGAACTCCTCCCAGGGCGTTGGCCCTAAAAAGCTGAAATTGTGTGAAAATACTACTGAGGAGTGGGACATCAAAAGTTATTAAATTACATTGACCCTGTCACGGTCTCTGTGCGGCGAAGCCACAAACTGTAGCAAGAATTTCGGAAATCTCCCAAATTTAACATTTCTGCCGTTTGCGCAGATAAAGTCAGAATTGCGTCAAATTAGAATCAGTTGTTAAACTCTTTGCCCTAAACCTACTTGAAGTGGAATAAATTAATTTGGCGCCACAGCGCCCCCTACAGATTTTATATGGAGGTTAAATGTTTAGTTTTGCGAAATTTTATGAAATTTGACACAAAACTCAATTTTGGCCCCATCAAAAAAGTCAATGACCCATGTCATAATTGTTATGTCGTTGTCGTAGCGATGACCAAAATCTCCCATGTTATTCCAATGGGGAAATCACCAGAACATGTTTACACTTTAGACTTTCACAAACTCCTCCCCCTCAGGGCGTTAGACATATGAACCTGAAATGTGGTGAGACTCATCTTCAGGACCATCAAAAGTTATTCACATTTTTATTCAAAGAGTCACAGTGTCTGTGCAGCAGAGCCGCACATTTTGCCAAGAATTCAAAATAAAATGTCTTTTTGATGTAAAACAAAAGGGAGAAGATGTGACAGCGTCACAGATTCAGCAGTAGGCGTAATAAAAGGACAATTGGGGCGCGTTAGCCACGCCCCCTCCTCTTGCGGCGTGGCGGCGGCGTGGCGAGGGCCGACCATTGCCGCTTGCTGCTTTAATTTATTATTTATTTTTATTCACCTGGTATCTCCCCCTCAACTCTCACCTGGTATCTCCCCCTCACCTTTCACCTGGTATCTCCCCCTCACCTTTCACCTGGTTTCTCCCCCCTCACCTTTCACCTGGTATCTCCCCCCTCACCTTTCACCTAGTATCTCCCCTTCATGGTATCTCCCCCTCACCTTTCACCTGGTATCCCCCCCTCACCTTTCACCTAGTACCTCCCCTTCATGGTATCTCCCCTTCACTTTTCACCTGGTATCTCCCCCCTCAGCTTTCACCTAGTATCTCCCCTTCATGGTATCTCCCCCTCACCTTTCACCTGGTATCCCCCCCTCACCTTTCACCTGGTACCTCCCCCTCACCTTTCACCTAGTATCTCCCCCTCATGGTATCTCCCCCTCACCTTTCACCTGGTATCTCCCCCTCACCTTTCACCTGGTATCCCCCCTCACCTTTCACCTGGTACCTCCCCCTCACCTTTCACCTAGTATCTCCCCCTCATGGTATCTCCCCCTCACCTTTCACCTAGTATCTCCCCCTCATGGTACCTCCCCCTCACCTTTCACCTAGTATCTCCCCCTCATGGTATCTCCCCCCTCACCTTTCACCTGGTATCTCCCCCCTCACCTTTCACCTGGTATCTCCCCCCTCACCTTTCACCTGGTATCTCCCCCCTCACCTTTCACCTTGTATCTCCCCCTCACCTTTCACATGGTATTTCCCCCTCACCTTTCACCTGGTATCTCCCCCCTTACCTCTCACCTGGTATCTCCACCTCACCTTTCACCTGGTATCTCCCCCTCACGTTTCACCTGGTACTTCCCCCTCACCTTTCACCTGGTATCTCCCCCCTCACCTTTCACCTGGTATCCCCCATCACCTTTCACCTGGCATCTCCCCCTGACCTTTCACCTGGTTTCTTCCCCCTCACCTTTCACCTGGTACCTCCCCGTCACCTTTCACCTGGTTTCTACCCCCTCACCTTTTACCTGGTATATCCCCCTCACCTTTCACCTGGTATCCCCCTCACCTTTCACCTGGTACATCCCCCCTCACCTTTCACCTGGCATCTCCCCCTCACCTTTCACCTGGTACCTCCCCCTCACCTTTCACCTGGTTTCTACCCCCTCACCTTTCACCTGGTATCTCCCCCTCACCTTTCACCTGGTATCCCCCCCTCACCTTTCACCTGGCATCTCCCCCTCACCTTTCACCTGGTACCTCCCCCTCACCTTTCACCTGGTTTCTACCCCCTCACCTTTCACCTGGTATCTCCCCCTCACCTTTCATTTGGTATCTCCCCCCTCACCTTTCACCTGGTATCTCCCCCCTCACCTTTCACCTGGTATCTCCCCCTCACCTTTCACCTGGTATCTCCCCCCTCACCTTTCACCTGGTATCTCCCCCTCACCTTTCACCTGGTAACTCCCCCCTCACCTTTCAACTGGGATCTCCCCCCCATCACCTTTCACCTGGTATATCCCCCTCACCTTTCATTTGGTATCTCCCCCCTCACCTTTCACCTGGTATCTCCCCCCTCACCTTTCACCTGGTATCTCCCCCTCACCTTTCACCTGGTATCTCCCCCCTCACCTTTCACCTGGTATCTCCCCCTCACCTTTCACCTGGTAACTCCCCCCTCACCTTTCACCTGGTATCTCCCCCCATCACCTTTCACCTGGCATATCCCCCTCACCTTTCACCTGGTAACTCCACCCTCACCTTTCACCTGGTATCTCCCCCTAACCTTTCACCTGGTATCTCCCCCTCACCTTTCACCTGGTACCTCCCCCTCACCTTTCACCTGGTATCTCCCCCTCACCTTTCACCTGGTACATCCCCCCTCACCTTTCACCTGGTATCTCCCCCTCACCTTTCACCTGGTACGTCCCCCTCACCTTTCACCTGGCATCTCCCCCTCACCTTTCACCTGGTTTCTACCCCCTCACCTTTCACCTGGTACCTCCCCCTCACCTTTCACCTGGTATCTCCCCCCTCACCTTTCACCTGGTTTCTCCCCCCTCACCTTTCACCTGGTATCTCCCCCCTCACCTTTCACCTGGTATCCCCCCTCACCTTTCACCTGGCATCTCCCCCTCACCTTTCACCTGGTACCTCCCCCTCACCTTTCACCTGGTTTCTACCCCCTCAACTTTCACCTGGTATCTCCCCCTCACCTTTCATTTGGTATCTCCCCCCTCACCTTTCACCTGGTATCTCCCCCCTCACCTTTCACCTGGTATCTCCCCCTCACCTTTCACCTGGTATCTCCCCCCTCACCTTTCACCTGGTATCTCCCCCTCACCTTTCACCTGGTAACTCCCCCCTCACCTTTCACCTGGTATCTCCCCCCATCACCTTTCACCTGGTATATCCCCCTCACCTTTCACCTGGTAACTCCACCCTCACCTTTCACCTGGTATCTCCCCCTAACCTTTCACCTGGTATCTCCCCCTCACCTTTCACCTGGTACCTCCCCCTCACCTTTCACCTGGTATCTCCCCCTCACCTTTCACCTGGTACATCCCCCCTCACCTTTCACCTGGTATCTCCCCCTCACCTTTCACCTGGTACTTCCCCCTCACCTTTCACCTGGCATCTCCCCCTCACCTTTCACCTGGTTTCTACCCCCTCACCTTTCACCTGGTACCTCCCCCTCACCTTTCACCTGGTATCTCCCCCTCACCTCCACCTGGTATCTCCCCCTCACCTTTCACCTGGTATCTCCCCCTCATCTTTCACCTGGTACCTCCCCCTCACCTTTCACCTGGTATCTTCCCCCTCACCTTTCACCTGGTAACTCCCCCTCACCTTTCACCTGGTATCTCGACCCTCACCTTTAACCTGGTATCTCCCCCCTCACCTTTCACCTGGTATCCTTTCACCTGGTACCTCCCCCTCACCTTTCACCTGGTTTCTCCCCCCTCACCTTTCACCTGGTATCTCCCCCTCACCATTCAACTGGTATCTCCCCCTCACCTTTCACCTGGTATCTCCCCCCTCACCTTTCACCTGGTATCTCCCCCTCACCTTTCACATGGTATTTCCCCCTCACCTTTTACCTGGTATCTCCCCCCTCACCTCTCACCTGGTATCTCCCCCTCACGTTTCACCTGGTACTTCCCCCTCACCTTTCACCTGGTATCTCCCCCCTCACCTTTCACCTGGTATCCCCCCTCACCTTTCACCTGGCATCTCCCCCTCACCTTTCACCTGGTTTCTTCCCCCTCACCTTTCACCTGGTACCTCCCCCTCACCTTTCACCTGGTTTCTACCCCCTCACCTTTCACCTGGTATCTCCCCCTCACCTTTCACCTGGTAACTCCCCCCTCACCTTTCACCTGGTATCTCCCCCCTCACCTTTCACCTGGTATCTCCACCTCACGTTTCACCTGGTATCTCCCCCTTCACCTTTCACCTGGCATCTCCCCTTCACCTTTCACCTGGTACCTCCCCCTTACCTTTCACCTGGTTTCTACCCCTCACCTTTTACCTGGTATATCCCCCTCACCTTTCACCTGGTATCCCCCTCACCTTTCACCTGGTACATCCCCCCTCACCTTTCACCTGGTATCTCCCCCTCACCTTTCACCTGGTATCTCCCCCCTCACCTTTCACCTGGTTTCTCCCCCCTCACCTTTCACCTGGTATCTCCCCCCTCACCTTTCACCTGGTATCCCCCCCTCACCTTTCACCTGGCATCTCCCCCTCACCTTTCACCTGGTACCTCCCCCTCACCTTTCACCTGGTTTCTACCCCCTCACCTTTCACCTGGTATCTCCCCCTCACCTTTCATTTGGTATCTCCCCCCTCACCTTTCACCTGGTATCTCCCCCTCACCTTTCACCTGGTATCTCCCCCCTCACCTTTCACCTGGTATCTCCCCCTCACCTTTCACCTGGTAACTCACCCCTCACCTTTCACCTGGTATCTCCCCCCATCACCTTTCACCTGGTATCCCCCCCTCTCCTTTCACCTGGTAACTCCACCCTCACCTTTCACCTGGTATCTCCCCCTAACCTTTCACCTGGTATCTCCCCCTCACCTTTCACCTGGTACATCCCCCCTCACCTTTCACCTGGTATCTCCCCCTCACCTTTCACCTGGTATCTCCCCCCTCACCTTTCACCTGGTTTCTCCCCCCTCACCTTTCACCTGGTATCTCCCCCCTCACCTTTCACCTGGTATCCCCCCCTCACCTTTTACCTGGCATCTCCCCCTCACCTTTCACCTGGTACCTCCCCCTCACCTTTCACCTGGTTTCTACCCCCTCACCTTTCACCTGGTATCTCCCCCTCACCTTTCATTTGGTATCTCCCCCCTCACCTTTCACCTGGTATCTCCCCCTCACCTTTCACCTGGTATCTCCCCCCTCACCTTTCACCTGGTATCTCCCCCTCACCTTTCACCTGGTAACTCACCCCTCACCTTTCACCTGGTATCTCCCCCCATCACCTTTCACCTGGTATCCCCCCCTCTCCTTTCACCTGGTAACTCCACCCTCACCTTTCACCTGGTATCTCCCCCTAACCTTTCACCTGGTATCTCCCCCTCACCTTTCACCTGGTACATCCCCCCTCACCTTTCACCTGGCATCTCCCCCTCACCTTTCACCTGGTTTCTACCCCCTCACCTTTCACCTGGTATCTCCCCCTCACCTTTCACCTGGTAACTCCCCCCTCACCTTTCACCTGGTATCTCCCCCCTCACCTTTCACCTGGTATCTCCCCCTCACGTTTCACCTGGTATCTCCCCCTTCACCTTTCACCTGGCATCTCCCCTTCACCTTTCACCTGGTATCTCCCCCTCACCTTTCACCTGGTATCTCCACCTCACCTTTCACCTGGTATCTCCCCCTTCACCTTTCACCTGGCATCTCCCCCTCACCTTTCACCTGGTACATCCCCCTCACCTTTCACCTGGTATCTCCCCCTCACCTTTCACCTGGTATCTCCCCCTCACCTTTCATTTGGTATCTCCCCCCTCACCTTTCACCTGGTATCTCCCCCTCACCTTTCACCTGGTATCTCCCCCCTCACCTTTCACCTGGTATCTCCCCCTCACGTTTCACCTGGTATCTCCCCCTTCACCTTTCACCTGGCATCTCCCCTTCACCTTTCACCTGGTATCTCCCCCTCACCTTTCACCTGGTATCTCCACCTCACCTTTCACCTGGTATCTCCCCCTTCACCTTTCACCTGGCATCTCCCCCTCACCTTTCACCTGGTACATCCCCCTCACCTTTCACCTGGTTTCTACCCCCTCACCTTTCACCTGGTATCTCCCCCTCACCTTTCATTTGGTATCTCCCCCCTCACCTTTCACCTGGTATCTCCCCCTCACCTTTCACCTGGTATCTCCCCCCTCACCTTTCACCTGGTATCTCCCCCTCACCTTTCACCTGGTAACTCACCCCTCACGTTTCACCTGGTATCTCCCCCTTCACCTTTCACCTGGCATCTCCCCTTCACCTTTCACCTGGTATCTCCCCCTCACCTTTCACCTGGTATCTCCACCTCACCTTTCACCTGGTATCTCCCCCTTCACCTTTCACCTGGCATCTCCCCCTCACCTTTCACCTGGTACATCCCCCTCACCTTTCACCTGGTATCTCCCCCTCACCTCCACCTGGTATCTCCCCCTCACCTTTCACCTGGTATCTCCCCCTCATCTTTCATTTGGTATCTCCCCCTCACCTTTCACCTGGTACCTCCCCCTCACCTTTCACCTGGTATCTTCCCCCTCACCTTTCACCTGGTAACTCCCCCTCACCTTTCACCTGGTATCTCGACCCTCACCTTTAACCTGGTATCTCCCCCCTCACCTTTCACCTGGTATCCTTTCACCTGGTACCTCCCCCTCACCTTTCACCTGGTTTCTCCCCCCTCACCTTTCACCTGGTATCTCCCCCTCACCATTCAACTGGTATCTCCCCCTCACCTTTCACCTGGTATCTCCCCCCTCACCTTTCACCTGGTATCTCCCCCCTCACCTCTCACCTGGTATCTCCCCCTCACGTTTCACCTGTTAGTTCCCCCTCACCTTTCACCTGGTATCTCCCCCTCACCTTTCACACGGTATTTCCCCCTCACCTTTCACCTGGTATCTCCCCCCTCACCTCTCACCTGGTATCTCCCCCTCACGTTTCACCTGGTAGTTCCCCCTCACCTTTCACCTGGTATCTCCCCCTTCACCTTTCACCTGGTATCCCCCCTCACCTTTCACCTGGCATCTCCCCCTCACCTTTCACCTGGTTTCTTCCCCCTCACCTTTCACCTGGTACCTCCCCCTCACGTTTCACCTGGTATCTCCCCCTTCACCTTTCACCTGGCATCTCCCCTTCACCTTTCACCTGGTACCTCCCCCTTACCTTTCACCTGGTTTCTACCCCTCACCTTTTACCTGGTATATCCCCCTCACCTTTCACCTGGTATCCCCCTCACCTTTCACCTGGTACATCCCCCTCACCTTTCACCTGGTATCTCCCCCTCACCTCCACCTGGTATCTCCCCCTCACCTTTCACCTGGCATCTCCCCCTCACCTTTCACCTGGTTTCTTCCCCCTCACCTTTCACCTGGTATCTCCCCCTCACGTTTCACCTGGTATCTCCCCCTTCACCTTTCACCTGGCATCTCCCCTTCACCTTTCACCTGGTACCTCCCCCTTACCTTTCACCTGGTTTCTACCCCTCACCTTTTACCTGGTATATCCCCCTCACCTTTCACCTGGTATCCCCCTCACCTTTCACCTGGTACATCCCCCCTCACCTTTCACCTGGTATCTCCCCCTCACCTTTCACCTGGTATCTCCCCCCTCACCTTTCACCTGGTTTCTCCCCCCTCACCTTTCACCTGGTATCTCCCCCCTCACCTTTCACCTGGTATCCCCCCCTCACCTTTCACCTGGCATCTCCCCCTCACCTTTCACCTGGTACCTCCCCCTCACCTTTCACCTGGTTTCTACCCCCTCACCTTTCACCTGGTATCTCCCCCTCACCTTTCATTTGGTATCTCCCCCCTCACCTTTCACCTGGTATCTCCCCCTCACCTTTCACCTGGTTTCTACCCCCTCACCTTTCACCTGGTATCTCCCCCTCACCTTTCACCTGGTATCTCCCCCTCACCTTTCACCTGGTTTCTACCCCCTCACCTTTCACCTGGTATCTCCCCCTCACCTTTCACCTGGTTTCTACCCCCTCACCTTTCACCTGGTATCTCCCCCTCACCTTTCATTTGGTATCTCCCCCCTCACCTTTCACCTGGTATCTCCCCCCTCACCTTTCACCTGGTATCTCCCCCTCACCTTTCACCTGGTATCTCCCCCTCACCTTTCACCTGGTATCTCCCCCTCACCTTTCACCTGGTACCTCCCCCTCACCTTTCACCCGGTATCTCCCCCTCACCTTTCACCTGGTACATCCCCCCTCACCTTTCACCTGGTATCTCCCCCTCACCTTTCACCTGGTATCTCCCCCTCACCTTTCACCTGGTATCTCCACCTCACCTTTCACCTGGTATCTCCCCCTTCACCTGGCATCTCCCCCTCACCTTTCACCTGGTACATCCCCCTCACCTTTCACCTGGTATCTCCCCCTCACCTCAACCTGGTAACTCCCCCCTCACCTTTCACCTGGTATCTCCCCCCTCACCTCTCACCTGGTATCTCCCCCTCACGTTTCACCTGTTAGTTCCCCCTCACCTTTCACCTGGTATCTCCCCCTCACCTTTCACACGGTATTTCCCCCTCACCTTTCACCTGGTATCTCCCCCCTCACCTCTCACCTGGTATCTCCCCCTCACGTTTCACCTGGTAGTTCCCCCTCACCTTTCACCTGGTATCTCCCCCTTCACCTTTCACCTGGTATCCCCCCTCACCTTTCACCTGGCATCTCCCCCTCACCTTTCACCTGGTTTCTTCCCCCTCACCTTTCACCTGGTACCTCCCCCTCACGTTTCACCTGGTATCTCCCCCTTCACCTTTCACCTGGCATCTCCCCTTCACCTTTCACCTGGTACCTCCCCCTTACCTTTCACCTGGTTTCTACCCCTCACCTTTTACCTGGTATATCCCCCTCACCTTTCACCTGGTATCCCCCTCACCTTTCACCTGGTACATCCCCCTCACCTTTCACCTGGTATCTCCCCCTCACCTCCACCTGGTATCTCCCCCTCACCTTTCACCTGGCATCTCCCCCTCACCTTTCACCTGGTTTCTTCCCCCTCACCTTTCACCTGGTATCTCCCCCTCACGTTTCACCTGGTATCTCCCCCTTCACCTTTCACCTGGCATCTCCCCTTCACCTTTCACCTGGTACCTCCCCCTTACCTTTCACCTGGTTTCTACCCCTCACCTTTTACCTGGTATATCCCCCTCACCTTTCACCTGGTATCCCCCTCACCTTTCACCTGGTACATCCCCCCTCACCTTTCACCTGGTATCTCCCCCTCACCTTTCACCTGGTATCTCCCCCCTCACCTTTCACCTGGTTTCTCCCCCCTCACCTTTCACCTGGTATCTCCCCCCTCACCTTTCACCTGGTATCCCCCCCTCACCTTTCACCTGGCATCTCCCCCTCACCTTTCACCTGGTACCTCCCCCTCACCTTTCACCTGGTTTCTACCCCCTCACCTTTCACCTGGTATCTCCCCCTCACCTTTCATTTGGTATCTCCCCCCTCACCTTTCACCTGGTATCTCCCCCTCACCTTTCACCTGGTTTCTACCCCCTCACCTTTCACCTGGTATCTCCCCCTCACCTTTCACCTGGTATCTCCCCCTCACCTTTCACCTGGTTTCTACCCCCTCACCTTTCACCTGGTATCTCCCCCTCACCTTTCACCTGGTTTCTACCCCCTCACCTTTCACCTGGTATCTCCCCCTCACCTTTCATTTGGTATCTCCCCCCTCACCTTTCACCTGGTATCTCCCCCCTCACCTTTCACCTGGTATCTCCCCCTCACCTTTCACCTGGTATCTCCCCCTCACCTTTCACCTGGTATCTCCCCCTCACCTTTCACCTGGTACCTCCCCCTCACCTTTCACCCGGTATCTCCCCCTCACCTTTCACCTGGTACATCCCCCCTCACCTTTCACCTGGTATCTCCCCCTCACCTTTCACCTGGTATCTCCCCCTCACCTTTCACCTGGTATCTCCACCTCACCTTTCACCTGGTATCTCCCCCTTCACCTGGCATCTCCCCCTCACCTTTCACCTGGTACATCCCCCTCACCTTTCACCTGGTATCTCCCCCTCACCTCAACCTGGTAACTCCCCCCTCACCTTTCACCTGGTATCTCCCCCCTCACCTTTCACCTGGTATCTCCCCCTCACCTTTCACCTGTTACTTCCCCCTTACCTTTCACCTGGTATCTCCCCCCTCACCTTTCACCTGGTTTCTACCCCTCACCTTTCACCTGGTATCTCCCCCCTCACCTTTCACCTGGTATCTCCCCCTCACCTTTCACCTGGTAACTCCCCCCTCACCTTTCACCTGGTATCCCCCCTCACCTTTCACCTGGCATCTCCCCCTCACCTTTCACCTGGTTTCTACCCCCTCACCTTTCACCTGGTACCTCCCCCTCACCTTTCACCTGGTTTCTACCCCCTCACCTTTCACCTGGTATCTCCCTCTCACCTTTCACCTGGTATCTCCACCTCACCTTTCACCTGGTATCTCCCCCTTCACCTTTCACCTGGCATCTCCCCCTCACCTTTCACCCGGTACCTCCCCCTCACCTTTCACCTGGTATCTCCCCCTCACCTTCACCTGGTATCTCCCCCTCACCTTTCACCTGGTATCCCCCTCACCTTTCACCTGGTATCTCCCCCCTCACCTTTCACCTGGTACATCCCCCCTCACCTTTCACCTGGTATCCTTTCACCTGGTACCTCCCCATCACCTTTCACCTGGTTTCTCCCCCCTCACCTTTCACCTGGTATCTCCCCCTCACCATTCAACTGGTATCTCCCCCTCACCTTTCACCTGGTATCCCCCTCTCCTTTCACCTGGTACATCCCCCCTCACCTTTCACCTGGTATCTCCCCCTTCACCTTTCACCTGGTATCTCCCCCCTCACCTTTCACCTGGTACCTCCCCCTCACCTTTCACCTGGTATCTCCCCCCTCACCTTTCACCTGGTACATCCCCCATCACCTTTCACCTGGTATCTCCCCCTCACCTTTCACCTGGTAACTCACCCCTCACGTTTCACCTGGTATCTCCCCCTTCACCTTTCACCTGGCATCTCCCCTTCACCTTTCACCTGGTATCTCCCCCTCACCTTTCACCTGGTATCTCCACCTCACCTTTCACCTGGTATCTCCCCCTTCACCTTTCACCTGGCATCTCCCCCTCACCTTTCACCTGGTACATCCCCCTCACCTTTCACCTGGTATCTCCCCCTCACCTCCACCTGGTATCTCCCCCTCACCTTTCACCTGGTATCTCCCCCTCATCTTTCATTTGGTATCTCCCCCTCACCTTTCACCTGGTACCTCCCCCTCACCTTTCACCTGGTATCTTCCCCCTCACCTTTCACCTGGTAACTCCCCCTCACCTTTCACCTGGTATCTCGACCCTCACCTTTAACCTGGTATCTCCCCCCTCACCTTTCACCTGGTATCCTTTCACCTGGTACCTCCCCCTCACCTTTCACCTGGTTTCTCCCCCCTCACCTTTCACCTGGTATCTCCCCCTCACCATTCAACTGGTATCTCCCCCTCACCTTTCACCTGGTATCTCCCCCCTCACCTTTCACCTGGTATCTCCCCCCTCACCTCTCACCTGGTATCTCCCCCTCACGTTTCACCTGTTAGTTCCCCCTCACCTTTCACCTGGTATCTCCCCCTCACCTTTCACACGGTATTTCCCCCTCACCTTTCACCTGGTATCTCCCCCCTCACCTCTCACCTGGTATCTCCCCCTCACGTTTCACCTGGTAGTTCCCCCTCACCTTTCACCTGGTATCTCCCCCTTCACCTTTCACCTGGTATCCCCCCTCACCTTTCACCTGGCATCTCCCCCTCACCTTTCACCTGGTTTCTTCCCCCTCACCTTTCACCTGGTACCTCCCCCTCACGTTTCACCTGGTATCTCCCCCTTCACCTTTCACCTGGCATCTCCCCTTCACCTTTCACCTGGTACCTCCCCCTTACCTTTCACCTGGTTTCTACCCCTCACCTTTTACCTGGTATATCCCCCTCACCTTTCACCTGGTATCCCCCTCACCTTTCACCTGGTACATCCCCCTCACCTTTCACCTGGTATCTCCCCCTCACCTCCACCTGGTATCTCCCCCTCACCTTTCACCTGGCATCTCCCCCTCACCTTTCACCTGGTTTCTTCCCCCTCACCTTTCACCTGGTATCTCCCCCTCACGTTTCACCTGGTATCTCCCCCTTCACCTTTCACCTGGCATCTCCCCTTCACCTTTCACCTGGTACCTCCCCCTTACCTTTCACCTGGTTTCTACCCCTCACCTTTTACCTGGTATATCCCCCTCACCTTTCACCTGGTATCCCCCTCACCTTTCACCTGGTACATCCCCCCTCACCTTTCACCTGGTATCTCCCCCTCACCTTTCACCTGGTATCTCCCCCCTCACCTTTCACCTGGTTTCTCCCCCCTCACCTTTCACCTGGTATCTCCCCCCTCACCTTTCACCTGGTATCCCCCCCTCACCTTTCACCTGGCATCTCCCCCTCACCTTTCACCTGGTACCTCCCCCTCACCTTTCACCTGGTTTCTACCCCCTCACCTTTCACCTGGTATCTCCCCCTCACCTTTCATTTGGTATCTCCCCCCTCACCTTTCACCTGGTATCTCCCCCTCACCTTTCACCTGGTTTCTACCCCCTCACCTTTCACCTGGTATCTCCCCCTCACCTTTCACCTGGTATCTCCCCCTCACCTTTCACCTGGTTTCTACCCCCTCACCTTTCACCTGGTATCTCCCCCTCACCTTTCACCTGGTTTCTACCCCCTCACCTTTCACCTGGTATCTCCCCCTCACCTTTCATTTGGTATCTCCCCCCTCACCTTTCACCTGGTATCTCCCCCCTCACCTTTCACCTGGTATCTCCCCCTCACCTTTCACCTGGTATCTCCCCCTCACCTTTCACCTGGTATCTCCCCCTCACCTTTCACCTGGTACCTCCCCCTCACCTTTCACCCGGTATCTCCCCCTCACCTTTCACCTGGTACATCCCCCCTCACCTTTCACCTGGTATCTCCCCCTCACCTTTCACCTGGTATCTCCCCCTCACCTTTCACCTGGTATCTCCACCTCACCTTTCACCTGGTATCTCCCCATTCACCTGGCATCTCCCCCTCACCTTTCACCTGGTACATCCCCCTCACCTTTCACCTGGTATCTCCCCCTCACCTCAACCTGGTAACTCCCCCCTCACCTTTCACCTGGTATCTCCCCCCTCACCTTTCACCTGGTATCTCCCCCTCACCTTTCACCTGTTACTTCCCCCTTACCTTTCACCTGGTATCTCCCCCCTCACCTTTCACCTGGTTTCTACCCCTCACCTTTCACCTGGTATCTCCCCCCTCACCTTTCACCTGGTATCTCCCCCTCACCTTTCACCTGGTAACTCCCCCCTCACCTTTCACCTGGTATCCCCCCTCACCTTTCACCTGGCATCTCCCCCTCACCTTTCACCTGGTTTCTACCCCCTCACCTTTCACCTGGTACCTCCCCCTCACCTTTCACCTGGTTTCTACCCCCTCACCTTTCACCTGGTATCTCCCCCTCACCTTTCACCTGGTATCTCCACCTCACCTTTCACCTGGTATCTCCCCCTTCACCTTTCACCTGGCATCTCCCCCTCACCTTTCACCCGGTACCTCCCCCTCACCTTTCACCTGGTATCTCCCCCTCACCTTCACCTGGTATCTCCCCCTCACCTTTCACCTGGTATCCCCCTCACCTTTCACCTGGTATCTCCCCCCTCACCTTTCACCTGGTACATCCCCCCTCACCTTTCACCTGGTATCCTTTCACCTGGTACCTCCCCATCACCTTTCACCTGGTTTCTCCCCCCTCACCTTTCACCTGGTATCTCCCCCTCACCATTCAACTGGTATCTCCCCCTCACCTTTCACCTGGTATCCCCCTCTCCTTTCACCTGGTACATCCCCCCTCACCTTTCACCTGGTATCTCCCCCTTCACCTTTCACCTGGTATCTCCCCCCTCACCTTTCACCTGGTACCTCCCCCTCACCTTTCACCTGGTATCTCCCCCCTCACCTTTCACCTGGTACATCCCCCCTCACCTTTCACCTGGTATCTCCCCCTTCACCTTTCACCTGGTATCTCCCCCCTCACCTTTCACCTGGTACCTCCCCCTCACCTTTCACCTGGTTTCTACCCCCTCACCTTTCACCTGGTATCTCCCCCTCACCTTTCACCTGGTATCTCCCCCTCACCTTTCACCTGGTATCCCCCTCAGCTTTCACCTGGTATCTCCCCCCCTCACCTTTCACCTGGTATCTCCCCCTCACCTTTCACCTGGTACTTCCCCCTCACCTTTCACCTGGTATCTCCCCCCTCACCTTTCATTTGGTATCTCCCCCCTCACCTTTCACCTGGTATCCCCCCCTCACCTTTCACCTGGTATCTCCCCCCTCACCTTTCACCTGGTATATCCCCCTCACCTTTCACCTGGTATCCCCCTCAGCTTTCACCTGGTATCTCCCCCCTCACCTTTCACCTGGTATCTCCCCCTCACCTTTCACCTGGTACTTCCCCCTCACCTTTCACCTGGTATCTCCCCCCTCACCTTTCACCTGGTACATCCCCCCTCACCTTTCACCTGGTATCTCCCCCTCACCTTTCACCTGGTATCTCCCCCTCACCTTTCACCTGGTACATCCCCCATCACCTTTCACCTGGTATCTCCCCGTCACCTTTCACCTGGTATCTCCCCCTCACCTTTCACCTGGTATCTCCCCCCTCACCTTTCACCTGGTTTCTACCCCTCACCTTTCACCTGGTATCTCCCACCTCACCTTTCACCTGGTATCTCCCCCTCACCTTTCACCTGGTAACTCCCCCCTCACCTTTCACCTGGTATCTCCCCCCCTCACCTTTCACCTGGTACATCCCCCATCACCTTTCACCTGGTATCTCCCCCTCACCTTTCACCTGGTATCTCCCCCTCACCTTTCGCCTGGTATCTCCCCCCTCACCTTTCACCTGGTATCTCCCCCCATCACCTTTCACCTGGTATCTCCCCCTCACCTTTCACCTGGTAACTCCCCCCTCACCTTTCACCTGGTATCTCCCCCCTCACCTTTCACCTGGTATCTCCCCCTCACCTTTCGCCTGATATCTCCCCCCTCACCTTTCACCTGGTATCTCCCCCCATCACCTTTCACCTGGTATCTCCCCCTCACCTTTCACCTGGTAACTCCCCCCTCACCTTTCACCTGGTATCTCCCCCCTCACCTTTCACCTGGTATCCCCCCCTCACCTTTCACCTGTTACTTCCCCCTCACCTTTCACCTGGTATCTCCCCCTCACCTTTCACCTGGTATCCCCCCTCACCTTTCACCTGGCATCTCCCCCTCACCTTTCACCTGGTTTATACCCCCTCACCTTTCACCTGGTACCTCCCCCTCACCTTTCACCTGGTTTCTACCCCCTCACCTTTCACCTGGTATCTCCCTCTCACCTTCACCTGGTAACTCCCCCTCACCTTTCACCTGGTATCCCCCTCACCTTTCACCTGGTATCTCCCCCTCACCTTTCACCTGGTACATCCCCCCTCACCTTTCACCTGGTATCTCCCCCTCACCTTTCACCTGGTATCTCCCCCTCACCTTTCACCTGGTATCTCCCCCTCACCTTTCACCTGGTACATCCCCCATCACCTTTCACCTGGTATCTCCCCCTCACCTTTCACCTGGTATCTCCCCCCTCACCTTTCACCTGGTATCTCCCCCTTCACCTTTCACTTGGTATCTCCCCCTCATCTTTCACCTGGTACCTCCCCCTCACCTTTCACCTGGTACATCCCCCCTCACCTTTCACCTGGTATCTCCCCCTCACCTTTCACCTGGTACTTCCCCCTCACCTTTCACCTGGTATTTCCCCCCTCACCTTTCACCTGGTACATCCCCCCTCACCTTTCACCTGGTACATCCCCCATCACCTTTCACCTGGTATCTCCCCCTCACCTTTCACCTGGTATCTCCCCCTCACCTTTCACCTGGTAACTCCCCCCTCACCTTTCACCTGGTATCTCCCCCCTCACCTTTCACCTGGTACATCCCCCATCACCTTTCACCTGATATCTCACCCTCACCTTTCACCTGGTATCTCCCCCTCACCTTTCACCTGGTATCTCCCCCCTCACCTGGTATCTCCCCCCATCACCTTTCACCTGGTATCTCCCCCCTCACCTTTCACCTGGTATCTCCCCCTCATCTTTCACCTGGTACCTCCCCCTCACCTTTCACCTGGTACATCCCCCCTCACCTTTCACCTGGTATCTCCCCCTCACCTTTCACCTGGTACTTCCCCCTCACCTTTCACCTGGTATCTCCCCCTCACCTTCACCTGGTATCTCCCCCTCACCTTTCACCTGGTATCCCCCTCACCTTTCACCTGGTACATCCCCCCTCACCTTTCACCTGGTACATCCCCCATCACCTTTCACCTGGTATCTCCCCCTCACCTTTCACCTGGTATCTCCCCCTCACCTTTCACCTGGTATCTCCCCCCTCACCTTTCACCTGGTTTCTACCCCTCACCTTTCACCTGGTTTCTACCCCTCACCTTTCACCTGGTATCTCCCCCCTCACCTTTCACCTGGTATCTCCCCTCACCTTTCACCTGGTAACTCCCCCCTCACCTTTCACCTGGTATCTCCCCCCTCACCTTTCACCTGGTACATCCCCCATCACCTTTCACCTGGTATCTTACCCTCACCTTTCACCTGGTATCTCCCCCTCACCTTTCACCTGGTATCTCCCCCCTCACCTGGTATCTCCCCCCATCACCTTTCACCTGGTATCTCCCCCTCACCTTTCACCTGGTATCTCCCCCCTCACCTTTCACCTGGTACCTCCCCCTCACCTTTCACCTGGTTTCTCCCCCCTCATCTTTCACCTGGTATCTCCCCCTCACCATTCAACTGGTATCTCCCCCTCACCTTTCACCTGGTATCCCCCTCTCCTTTCACCTGGTATCCCCCTCACCTTTCACCTGGTATCTCCCCCCTCACCTTTCACCTGGTACATCCCCCCTCACCTTTCACCTGGTATCTCCCCCTTCACCTTTCACCTGGTATCTCCCGCCTCACCTTTCACCTGGTACCTCCCCCTCACCTTTCACCTGGTTTCTACCCCCTCACCTTTCACCTGGTATCTCCCCCTCACCTTTCACCTGGTATCTCCCCCTCACCTTTCATTTGGTATCTCCCCCCTCACCTTTCACCTGGTATCCCCCCTCACCTTTCACCTGGTATCTCCCCCTCACCTTTCACATGGTATTTCCCCCTCACCTTTCACCTGGTATCTCCCCCCTCACCTCTCACCTGGTATCTCCCCCTCACGTTTCAACTGGTAGTTCCCCCTCACCTTTCACCTGGTATCTCCCCCCATCACCTTTCACCTGGTATCTCCCCCTCACCTTTCACCTGGTAACTCCCCCCTCACCTTTCACCTGGTATCTCCCCCCTCACCTTTCACCTGGTATCCCCCCTCACCTTTCACCTGGCATCTCCCCCTCACCTTTCACCTGGTTTATACCCCCTCACCTTTCACCTGGTACCTCCCCCTCACCTTTCACCTGGTTTCTACCCCCTCACCTTTCACCTGGTATCTCCCTCTCACCTTCACCTGGTAACTCCCCCTCACCTTTCACCTGGTATCCCCCTCACCTTTCACCTGGTATCTCCCCCCTCACCTTTCACCTGGTACATCCCCCCTCACCTTTCACCTGGTATCTCCCCCTCACCTTTCACCTGGTATCTCCCCCTCACCTTTCACCTGGTATCTCCCCCTCACCTTTCACCTGGTACATCCCCCATCACCTTTCACCTGGTATCTCCCCCTCACCTTTCACCTGGTATCTCCCCCTCACCTTTCACCTGGTATCTCCCCCCTCACCTTTCACCTGGTATCTCCCCCTTCACCTTTCACTTGGTATCTCCCCCTCATCTTTCACCTGGTACCTCCCCCTCACCTTTCACCTGGTACATCCCCCCTCACCTTTCACCTGGTATCTCCCCCTCACCTTTCACCTGGTACTTCCCCCTCACCTTTCACCTGGTATCTCCCCCCTCACCTTTCACCTGGTACATCCCCCATCACCTTTCACCTGGTATCTCCCCCTCACCTTTCACCTGGTATCTCCCCCTCACCTTTCACCTGGTATCTCCCCCCTCACCTTTCACCTGGTATCTCCCCCTCATCTTTCACCTGGTACCTCCCCCTCACCTTTCACCTGGTACATCCCCCCTCACCTTTCACCTGGTATCTCCCCCTCACCTTTCACCTGGTACTTCCCCCTCACCTTTCACCTGGTATCCCCCCCTCACCTTTCACCTGGTACATCCCCCCTCACCTTTCACCTGGTACATCCCCCATCACCTTTCACCTGGTATCTCCCCCTCACCTTTCACCTGGTATCTCCCCCTCACCTTTCACCTGGTAACTCCCCCCTCACCTTTCACCTGGTATCTCCCCCCTCACCTTTCACCTGGTACATCCCCCATCACCTTTCACCTGATATCTCACCCTCACCTTTCACCTGGTATCTCCCCCTCACCTTTCACCTGGTATCTCCCCCCTCACCTGGTATCTCCCCCCATCACCTTTCACCTGGTATCTCCCCCCTCAACTTTCACCTGGTATCTCCCCCTCATCTTTCACCTGGTACCTCCCCCTCACCTTTCACCTGGTACATCCCCCCTCACCTTTCACCTGGTATCTCCCCCTCACCTTTCACCTGGTACTTCCCCCTCACCTTTCACCTGGTATCTCCCCCTCACCTTCACCTGGTATCTCCCCCTCACCTTTCACCTGGTATCCCCCTCACCTTTCACCTGGTACATCCCCCCTCACCTTTCACCTGGTACATCCCCCATCACCTTTCACCTGGTATCTCCCCCTCACCTTTCACCTGGTATCTCCCCCTCACCTTTCACCTGGTATCTCCCCCCTCACCTTTCACCTGGTTTCTACCCCTCACCTTTCACCTGGTATCTCCCCCCTCACCTTTCACCTGGTATCTCCCCTCACCTTTCACCTGGTAACTCCCCCCTCACCTTTCACCTGGTATCTCCCCCCTCACCTTTCACCTGGTACATCCCCCATCACCTTTCACCTGGTATCTTACCCTCACCTTTCACCTGGTATCTCCCCCTCACCTTTCACCTGGTATCTCCCCCCTCACCTGGTATCTCCCCCCATCACCTTTCACCTGGTATCTCCCCCTCACCTTTCACCTGGTATCTCCCCCCTCACCTTTCACCTGGTATCTCCCCCCATCACCTTTCACCTGGTATCTCCCCCTCACCTTTCACCTGGTAACTCCCCCCTCACCTTTCACCTGGTATCTCCCCCCCTCACCTTTCACCTGGTATCTCCCCCTCACCTTAACCTGGTATCTCCCCCTCACCTTTCACCTGGTATCCCCCTCACCTTTCACCTGGTATCTCCCCCCTCACCTTTCACCTGGTACATCCCCCCTCACCTTTCACCTGGTATCCTTTCACCTGGTACCTCCCCCTCACCTTTCACCTGGTTTCTCCCCCCTCATCTTTCACCTGGTATCTCCCCCTCACCATTCAACTGGTATCTCCCCCTCACCTTTCACCTGGTATCCCCCTCTCCTTTCACCTGGTATCCCCCTCACCTTTCACCTGGTATCTCCCCCCTCACCTTTCACCTGGTACATCCCCCCTCACCTTTCACCTGGTATCTCCCCCTTCACCTTTCACCTGGTATCTCCCGCCTCACCTTTCACCTGGTACCTCCCCCTCACCTTTCACCTGGTTTCTACCCCCTCACCTTTCACCTGGTATCTCCCCCTCACCTTTCACCTGGTATCTCCCCCTCACCTTTCATTTGGTATCTCCCCCCTCACCTTTCACCTGGTATCCCCCCTCACCTTTCACCTGGTATGTCCCCCTCACCTTTCACATGGTATTTCCCCCTCACCTTTCACCTGGTATCTCCCCCCTCACCTCTCACCTGGTATCTCCCCCTCACGTTTCAACTGGTAGTTCCCCCTCACCTTTCACCTGGTATCTCCCCCCTCACCTTTCACCTGGTATCCCCCCTCACCTTTCACCTGGCATCTCCCCCTCACCTTTCACCTGGTTTCTTCCCCCTCACCTTTCACCTGGTACCTCCCCCTCACCTTTCACCTGGTTTCTACCCCCTCACCTTTCACCTGGTATCTCCCCCTCACCTTTCACCTGGTAACTCCCTCCTCACCTTTCACCTGGTATCTCCCCCCTCACCTTTCACCTGGTATCTCCCCCTCACGTTTCACCTGGTATCTCCCCCTTCACCTTTCACTTGGCATCTCCCCTTCACCTTTCACCTGGTACCTCCCTCTTACCTTTCACCTGGTTTCTACCCCTCACCTTTTACCTGGTATATCCCCCTCACCTTTCACCTGGTATCCCCCTCACCTTTCACCTGGTACATCCCCCCTCACTTTTCACCTGGTATCTCCCCCTCACCTTTCACCTGGTATCTCCCCCTCACCTTTCACCTGGTATCTCCCCCCTCACCTTTCACCTGGTATCTCCCCCTCACCTTTCACCTGGTATCTCCCCCTCACCTTTCATTTGGTATCTCCCCCCTCACCTTTCACCTGGTATCTCCCCCTCACCTTTCACCTGGTATCTCCCCCCTCACCTTTCACCTGGTATCTCCCCCTCACCTGGTATCTCCCCCTCACCTTTCACCTGGTAACTCCCCCCTCACCTTTCACCTGGTATATCCCCCCATCACCTTTCACCTGGTATCTCCCCCTCACCTTTCACCTGGTAACTCCACCCTCACCTTTCACCTGGTATCTCCCCCTAACCTTTCACCTGGTATCTCCCCCTCACCTTTAACCTGGTACCTCCCCCTCACCTTTCACCTGGTATCTCCCCCTCACCTTTCACCTGGTACATCCCCCCTCACCTTTCACCTGGTATCTCCCCCTCACCTTTCACCTGGTACTTCCCCCTCACCTTTCACCTGGCATCTCCCCCTCACCTTTCACCTGGTTTCTACCCCCTCACCTTTCACCTGGTACCTCCCCCTCACCTTTCACCTGGTTTTTACCCCCTCACCTTTCACCTGGTATCTCCCCCTCACCTTTCACCTGGTATCTCCACCTCACCTTTCACCTGGTATCTCCCCCTTCACCTTTCACCTGGCATCTCCCCCTCACCTTTCACCTGGTACATCCCCCTCACCTTTCACCTGGTATCTCCCCCTCACCTCCACCTGGTAACTCCCCCCTCACCTTTCACCTGGTATCTCCCCCCATCACCTTTCACCTGGTAACTCCCCCCTCACCTTTCACCTGGTATCTCCCCCCATCACCTTTCACCTGGTATCTCCCCCTCACCTTTCACCTGGTATATCCCCCTCACCTTTCACCTGGTATCCCCTCACCTTTCACCTGGTATCTCCCCCTCACCTTTCACCTGGTACCTCCCCCTCACCTTTCACCTGGTATCTCCCCCTCACCTTTCACCTGGTATATCCCCCTCACCTTTCACCTGGTATCCCCCTCACCTTTCACCTGGTATCTCCCCCCTCACCTTTCACCTGGTACATCCCCCCTCACCTTTCACCTGGTATCTCCCCCTCACCTTTCACCTGGTACATCCCCCATCACCTTTCACCTGGTATCTTCCCCTCACCTTTCACCTGGTATCTCCCCCTCACCTTTCACCTGGTATCTCCCCCCTCACCTTTCACCTGGTTTCTACCCCTCACCTTTCACCTGGTATCTCCCCCCTCACCTTTCACCTGGTATCTCCCCCTCACCTTTCACCTGGTAACTCCCCCCTCACCTTTCACCTGGTATCTCCCCCCCTCACCTTTCACCTGGTACATCCCCCATCACCTTTCACCTGGTATCTCCCCCTCACCTTTCACCTGGTATCTCCCCCTCACCTTTCACCTGGTATCTCCCCCCTCACCTTTCACCTGGTATCTCCCCCCTCACCTTTCACCTGGTATCTCCCCCTCACCTTTCACCTGTTACTTCCCCCTTACCTTTCACCTGGTATCTCCCCCCTCACCTTTCACCTGGTATCCCCCTCACCTTTCACCTGGCATCTCCCCCTCACCTTTCACCTGGTTTCTACCCCCTCACCTTTCACCTGGTACATCCCCCCTCACCTTCACCTGGTATCTCCCCCTCACCTTTCACCTGGTATCTCCCCCTCACCTTTCACCTGGTACATCCCCCATCACCTTTCACCTGGTATCTCCCCCTCACCTTTCACCTGGTATCTCCCCCTCACCTTTCACCTGGTATCTCCCCCTCACCTTTCACCTGGTACATCCCCCCTCACCTTCACCTGGTATCTCCCCCTCACCTTTCACCTGGTATCTCCCCCCTCACCTTTCACCTGGTATCCCCCCTCACCTTTCACCTGGTTTCTACCCCCTCACCTTTCACCTGGTACATCCCCCCTCACCTTCACCTGGTATCTCCCCTCACCTTTCACCTGGTATCTCCCCCTCACCTTTCACCTGGTACATCCCCCATCACCTTTCACCTGGTATCTCCCCCTCACCTTTCACCTGGTATCTCCCCCTCACCTTTCACCTGGTATCTCCCCCTCACCTTTCACCTGGTACATCCCCCCTCACCTTCACCTGGTATCTCCCCCTCACCTTTCACCTGGTATCTCCCCCTCACCTTTCACCTGGTATCTCCACCTCACCTTTCACCTGGTATCTCCCCCTCACCTTTCACCTGGTACATCCCCCATCACCTTTCACCTGGTATCTCCCCCTCACCTTTCACCTGGTATCTCCCCCTCACCTTTCACCTGGTATCTCCCCCCTCACCTTTCACCTGGTATCTCCCCCTCACCTTTCACCTGGTATCTCCCCCCTCACCTGGTATCTCCCCCCATCACCTTTCACCTGGTATCTCCCCCCTCACCTTTCACCTGGTATCTCCCCCTCATCTTTCACCTGGTACCTCCCCCTCACCTTTCACCTGGTACATCCCCCCTCACCTTTCACCTGGTATCTCCCCCTCACCTTTCACCTGGTACTTCCCCCTCACCTTTCACCTGGTATCTCCCCCTCACCTTCACCTGGTATCTCCCCCTCACCTTTCACCTGGTATCCCCCTCACCTTTCACCTGGTACATCCCCCCTCACCTTTCACCTGGTACATCCCCCATCACCTTTCACCTGGTATCTCCCCCTCACCTTTCACCTGGTATCTCCCCCTCACCTTTCACCTGGTATCTCCCCCCTCACCTTTCACCTGGTTTCTACCCCTCACCTTTCACCTGGTATCTCCCCCCTCACCTTTCACCTGGTATCTCCCCTCACCTTTCACCTGGTAACTCCCCCCTCACCTTTCACCTGGTATCTCCCCCCTCACCTTTCACCTGGTACATCCCCCATCACCTTTCACCTGGTATCTTACCCTCACCTTTCACCTGGTATCTCCCCCTCACCTTTCACCTGGTATCTCCCCCCTCACCTGGTATCTCCCCCCATCACCTTTCACCTGGTATCTCCCCCTCACCTTTCACCTGGTATCTCCCCCCTCACCTTTCACCTGGTATCTCCCCCCATCACCTTTCACCT
Source organism: Eucyclogobius newberryi (assembly GCF_026437365.1). Taxonomy (NCBI): domain Eukaryota; kingdom Metazoa; phylum Chordata; class Actinopteri; order Gobiiformes; family Gobiidae; genus Eucyclogobius; species Eucyclogobius newberryi. Next base: position 74,397 of record NW_027316501.1, on the reverse strand, counting down.
GGTATCTCCCCCTCACCTTTCACCTGGTAACTCCCCCCTCACCTTTCACCTGGTATCTCCCCCCCTCACCTTTCACCTGGTATCTCCCCCTCACCTTCACCTGGTATCTCCCCCTCACCTTTCACCTGGTATCCCCCTCACCTTTCACCTGGTATCTCCCCCCTCACCTTTCACCTGGTACATCCCCCCTCACCTTTCACCTGGTATCCTTTCACCTGGTACCTCCCCCTCACCTTTCACCTGGTTTCTCCCCCCTCACCTTTCACCTGGTATCTCCCCCTCACCATTCAACTGGTATCTCCCCCTCACCTTTCACCTGGTATCCCCCTCTCCTTTCACCTGGTATCCCCCTCACCTTTCACCTGGTATCTCCCCCCTCACCTTTCACCTGGTAAATCCCCCCTCACCTTTCACCTGGTATCTCCCCCTTCACCTTTCACCTGGTATCTCCCGCCTCACCTTTCACCTGGTACCTCCCCCTCACCTTTCACCTGGTTTCTACCCCCTCACCTTTCACCTGGTATCTCCCTCTCACCTTTCACCTGGTATCTCCCCCTCACCTTTCATTTGGTATCTCCCCCCTCACCTTTCACCTGGTATCCCCCCTCACCTTTCACCTGGTATCTCCCCCTCACCTTTCACATGGTATTTCCCCCTCACCTTTCACCTGGTATCTCCCCCCTCACCTCTCACCTGGTATCTCCCCCTCACGTTTCAACTGGTAGTTCCCCCTCACCTTTCACCTGGTATCTCCCCCCTCACCTTTCACCTGGTATCCCCCCTCACCTTTCACCTGGCATCTCCCCCTCACCTTTCACCTGGTTTCTTCCCCCTCACCTTTCACCTGGTACCTCCCCCTCACCTTTCACCTGGTTTCTACCCCCTCACCTTTCACCTGGTATCTCCCCCTCACCTTTCACCTGGTAACTCCCCCCTCACCTTTCACCTGGTATCTCCCCCCTCACCTTTCACCTGGTATCTCCCCCTCACGTTTCACCTGGTATCTCCCCCTTCACCTTTCACTTGGCATCTCCCCTTCACCTTTCACCTGGTACCTCCCCCTTACCTTTCACCTGGTTTCTACCCCTCACCTTTTACCTGGTATATCCCCCTCACCTTTCACCTGGTATCCCCCTCACCTTTCACCTGGTACATCCCCCCTCACTTTTCACCTGGTATCTCCCCCTCACCTTTCACCTGGTATCTCCCCCTCACCTTTCACCTGGTATCTCCCCCCTCACCTTTCACCTGGTATCTCCCCCTCACCTTTCACCTGGTATCTCCCCCTCACCTTTCATTTGGTATCTCCCCCCTCACCTTTCACCTGGTATCTCCCCCTCACCTTTCACCTGGTATCTCCCCCCTCACCTTTCACCTGGTATCTCCCCCTCACCTTTCACCTGGTAACTCCCCCCTCACCTTTCACCTGGTATCTCCCCCCATCACCTTTCACCTGGTATCTCCCCCTCACCTTTCACCTGGTAACTCCACCCTCACCTTTCACCTGGTATCTCCCCCTAACCTTTCACCTGGTATCTCCCCCTCACCTTTCACCTGGTACCTCCCCCTCACCTTTCACCTGGTATCTCCCCCTCACCTTTCACCTGGTACATCCCCCCTCACCTTTCACCTGGTATCTCCCCCTCACCTTTCACCTGGTACTTCCCCCTCACCTTTCACCTGGCATCTCCCCCTCACCTTTCACCTGGTTTCTACCCCCTCACCTTTCACCTGGTACCTCCCCCTCACCTTTCACCTGGTTTTTACCCCCTCACCTTTCACCTGGTATCTCCCCCTCACCTTTCACCTGGTATCTCCACCTCACCTTTCACCTGGTATCTCCCCCTTCACCTTTCACCTGGCATCTCCCCCTCACCTTTCACCTGGTACATCCCCCTCACCTTTCACCTGGTATCTCCCCCTCACCTCCACCTGGTAACTCCCCCCTCACCTTTCACCTGGTATCTCCCCCCATCACCTTTCACCTGGTATCTCCCCCTCACCTTTCACCTGGTATATCCCCCTCACCTTTCACCTGGTATCCCCTCACCTTTCACCTGGTATCTCCCCCTCACCTTTCACCTGGTACCTCCCCCTCACCTTTCACCTGGTATCTCCCCCTCACCTTTCACCTGGTATATCCCCCTCACCTTTCACCTGGTATCCCCCTCACCTTTCACCTGGTATCTCCCCCCTCACCTTTCACCTGGTACATCCCCCCTCACCTTTCACCTGGTATCTCCCCCTCACCTTTCACCTGGTACATCCCCCATCACCTTTCACCTGGTATCTTCCCCTCACCTTTCACCTGGTATCTCCCCCTCACCTTTCACCTGGTATCTCCCCCCTCACCTTTCACCTGGTTTCTACCCCTCACCTTTCACCTGGTATCTCCCCCCTCACCTTTCACCTGGTATCTCCCCCTCACCTTTCACCTGGTAACTCCCCCCTCACCTTTCACCTGGTATCTCCCCCCCTCACCTTTCACCTGGTACATCCCCCATCACCTTTCACCTGGTATCTCCCCCTCACCTTTCACCTGGTATCTCCCCCTCACCTTTCACCTGGTATCTCCCCCCTCACCTTTTCCTGGTAACTCCCCCCTCACCTTTCACCTGGTATCTCCCCCCTCACCTTTCACCTGGTATCTCCCCCTCACCTTTCACCTGTTACTTCCCCCTTACCTTTCACCTGGTATCTCCCCCCTCACCTTTCACCTGGTATCCCCCCTCACCTTTCACCTGGCATCTCCCCCTCACCTTTCACCTGGTTTCTACCCCCTCACCTTTGACCTGGTACATCCCCCCTCACCTTCACCTGGTATCTCCCCCTCACCTTTCACCTGGTATCTCCCCCTCACCTTTCACCTGGTACATCCCCCATCACCTTTCACCTGGTATCTCCCCCTCACCTTTCACCTGGTATCTCCCCCTCACCTTTCACCTGGTATCTCCCCCTCACCTTTCACCTGGTACATCCCCCCTCACCTTCACCTGGTATCTCCCCCTCACCTTTCACCTGGTATCTCCCCCCTCACCTTTCACCTGGTATCCCCCCTCACCTTTCACCTGGTTTCTACCCCCTCACCTTTCACCTGGTACATCCCCCCTCACCTTCACCTGGTATCTCCCCCTCACCTTTCACCTGGTATCTCCCCCTCACCTTTCACCTGGTACATCCCCCATCACCTTTCACCTGGTATCTCCCCCTCACCTTTCACCTGGTATCTCCCCCTCACCTTTCACCTGGTATCTCCCCCTCACCTTTCACCTGGTACATCCCCCCTCACCTTCACCTGGTATCTCCCCCTCACCTTTCACCTGGTATCTCCCCCTCACCTTTCACCTGGTATCTCCACCTCACCTTTCACCTGGTATCTCCCCCTCACCTTTCACCTGGTACATCCCCCATCACCTTTCACCTGGTATCTCCCCCTCACCTTTCACCTGGTATCTCCCCCTCACCTTTCACCTGGTATCTCCCCCCTCACCTTTCACCTGGTATCTCCCCCTTCACCTTTCACTTGGTATCTCCCCCTCATCTTTCACTTGGTACCTCCCCCTCACCTTTCACCTGGTACATCCCCCCTCACCTTTCACCTGGTATCTCCCCCTCACCTTTCACCTGGTATCTCCCCCTTCACCTTTCACTTGGTATCTCCCCCTCATCTTTCACCTGGTACCTCCCCCTCACCTTTCACCTGGTACATCCCCCCTCACCTTCACCTGGTATCTCCCCCTCACCTTTCACCTGGTATCTCCCCCTCACCTTTCACCTGGTATCTCCACCTCACCTTTCACCTGGTATCTCCCGCTCACCTTTCACCTGGTATCTCCACCTCACCTTTCACCTGGTATCTCCCCCTCACCTTTCACCTGGTACATCCCCCATCACCTTTCACCTGGTATCTCCCCCTCACCTTTCACCTGGTATCTCCCCCTCACCTTTCACCTGGTATCTCCCCCCTCACCTTTCACCTGGTATCTCCCCCTTCACCTTTCACTTGGTATCTCCCCCTCATCTTTCACCTGGTACCTCCCCCTCACCTTTCACCTGGTACATCCCCCCTCACCTTTCACCTGGTATCTCCCCCTCACCTTTCACCTGGTACATCCCCCATCACCTTTCACCTGGTATCTCCCCCTCACCTTTCACCTGGTATCTCCCCCTCACCTTTCACCTGGTATCTCCCCCCTCACCTTTCACCTGGTATCTCCCCCTCACCTTTCACCTGGTATCTCCCCCCTCACCTTTCACCTGGTTTCTACCCCTCACCTTTCACCTGGTAACTCCCCCCTCACCTTTCACCTGGTATCTCCCCCCTCACCTTTCACCTGGTACATCCCCCATCACCTTTCACCTGGTATCTCCCCCTCACCTTTCACCTGGTATCTCCCCCCATCACCTTTCACCTGGTACATCCCCCCTCACCTTTCACCTGGTATCTCCCCCTCACCTTTCACCTGGTACATCCCCCATCACCTTTCACCTGGTATCTCCCCCTCACCTTTCACCTGGTATCTCCCCCTCACCTTTCACCTGGTATCTCCCCCTCACCTTTCACCTGGTACATCCCCCCTCACCTTCACCTGGTATCTCCCCCTCACCTTTCACCTGGTATCTCCCCCTCACCTTTCACCTGGTATCTCCACCTCACCTTTCACCTGGTATCTCCCCCTCACCTTTCACCTGGTATCTCCCCCTCACCTTTCACCTGGTATCTCCCCCTCACCTTTCACCTGGTACATCCCCCATCACCTTTCACCTGGTATCTCCCCCTCACCTTTCACCTGGTATCTCCCCCTCACCTTTCACCTGGTATCTCCCCCCTCACCTTTCACCTGGTATCTCCCCCTTCACCTTTCACTTGGTATCTCCCCCTCATCTTTCACCTGGTACCTCCCCCTCACCTTTCACCTGGTACATCCCCCCTCACCTTTCACCTGGTATCTCCCCCTCACCTTTCACCTGGTACATCCCCCATCACCTTTCACCTGGTATCTCCCCCTCACCTTTCACCTGGTATCTCCCCCTCACCTTTCACCTGGTATCTCCCCCCTCACCTTTCACCTGGTATCTCCCCCTCACCTTTCACCTGGTATCTCCCCCCTCACCTTTCACCTGGTACATCCCCCATCACCTTTCACCTGGTATCTCCCCCTCACCTTTCACCTGGTATCTCCCCCTCACCTTTCACCTGGTATCTCCCCCCTCACCTTTTCCTGGTATCTCCCCCCATCACCTTTCACCTGGTATCTCCCCCTCACCTTTCACCTGGTACATCCCCCATCACCTTTCACCTGGTATCTCCCCCTCACCTTTCACCTGGTATCTCCCCCTCACCTTTCACCTGGTATCTCCCCCCTCACCTTTCACCTGGTATCTCCCCCTCACCTTTCACCTGGTATCTCCCCCTCACCTTTCACCTGGTTTCTACCCCTCACCTTTCACCTGGTAACTCCCCCTCACCTTTCACCTGGTATCTCCCCCCCTCACCTTTCACCTGGTACATCCCCCATCACCTTTCACCTGGTATCTCCCCCTCACCTTTCACCTGGTATCTCCCCCCATCACCTTTCACCTGGTATCTCCCCCTCACCTTTCACCTGGTATCTCCCCCTCACCTTTCACCTGGTACATCCCCCATCACCTTTCACCTGGTATATCCCCCTCACCTTTCACCTGGTATCTCCCCCTCACCTTTCACCTGGTATCTCCCCCCTCACCTTTCACCTGGTATCTCCCCCTTCACCTTTCACTTGGTATCTCCCCCTCATCTTTCACCTGGTACCTCCCCCTCACCTTTCACCTGGTACATCCCCCCTCACCTTTCACCTGGTATCTCCCCCTCACCTTTCACCTGGTACATCCCCCATCACCTTTCACCTGGTATCTCCCCCTCACCTTTCACCTGGTATCTCCCCCTCACCTTTCACCTGGTATCTCCCCCTCACCTTTCACCTGGTACATCCCCCCTCACCTTCACCTGGTATCTCCCCCTCACCTTTCACCTGGTATCTCCCCCTCACCTTTCACCTGGTATCTCCACCTCACCTTTCACCTGGTATCTCCCCCTCACCTTTCACCTGGTATCTCCCCCTCACCTTTCACCTGGTATCTCCCCCTCACCTTTCACCTGGTACATCCCCCATCACCTTTCACCTGGTATCTCCCCCTCACCTTTCACCTGGTATCTCCCCCTCACCTTTCACCTGGTATCTCCACCTCACCTTTCACCTGGTACATCCCCCATCACCTTTCACCTGGTATCTCCCCCTCACCTTTCACTTGGTATCTCCCCCTCATCTTTCACCTGGTACCTCCCCCTCACCTTTCACCTGGTACATCCCCCCTCACCTTTCACCTGGTATCTCCCCCTCACCTTTCACCTGGTATCTCCCCCCTCACCTTTCACCTGGTATCTCCCCCTTCACCTTTCACTTGGTATCTCCCCCTCATCTTTCACCTGGTACCTCCCCCTCACCTTTCACCTGGTATCTCCCCCTCACCTTTCACCTGGTATCTCCCCCCTCACCTTTCACCTGGTATCTCCCCCTCACCTTTCACCTGGTATCTCCCCCCTCACCTTTCACCTGGTTTCTACCCCTCACCTTTCACCTGGTAACTCCCCCCTCACCTTTCACCTGGTATCTCCCCCCTCACCTTTCACCTGGTACATCCCCCATCACCTTTCACCTGGTATCTCCCCCTCACCTTTCACCTGGTATCTCCCCCTCACCTTTCACCTGGTATCTCCCCCCTCACCTTTTCCTGGTATCTCCCCCCATCACCTTTCACCTGGTATCTCCCCCTCACCTTTCACCTGGTATCTCCCCCCTCACCTTTCACCTGGTATCTCCCCCCATCACCTTTCACCTGGTATCTCCCCCTCACCTTTCACCTGTTACTTCCCCCTTACCTTTCACCTGGTATCTCCCCCCTCACCTTTCACCTGGTATCCCCCCTCACCTTTCACCTGGCATCTCCCCCTCACCTTTCACCTGGTATCTCCCCCTCACCTTTCACCTGGTATCTCCACCTCACCTTTCACCTGGTATCTCCCCCTTCACCTTTCACCTGGCATCTCCCCCTCACCTTTCACCTGGTACCTCCCCCTCACCTTTCACCTGGTATCTCCCCCTAACCTTCACCTGGTATCTCCCCCTCACCTTTCACCTGGTACATCCCCCATCACCTTTCACCTGGTATCTTCCCCTCACCTTTCACCTGGTATCTCCCCCTCACCTTTCACCTGGTATCTCCCCCCTCACCTTTCACCTGGTTTCTACCCCTCACCTTTCACCTGGTATCTCCCCCCTCACCTTTCACCTGGTATCTCCCCCTCACCTTTCACCTGGTAACTCCCCCCTCACCTTTCACCTGGTATCTCCCCCCCTCACCTTTCACCTGGTACATCCCCCATCACCTTTCACCTGGTATCTCCCCCTCACCTTTCACCTGGTATCTCCCCCTCACCTTTCACCTGGTATCTCCCCCCTCACCTTTTCCTGGTAACTCCCCCCTCACCTTTCACCTGGTATCTCCCCCCTCACCTTTCACCTGGTATCTCCCCCTCACCTTTCACCTGTTACTTCCCCCTTACCTTTCACCTGGTATCTCCCCCCTCACCTTTCACCTGGTATCCCCCCTCACCTTTCACCTGGCATCTCCCCCTCACCTTTCACCTGGTATCTCCCCCCTCACCTTTTCCTGGTAACTCCCCCCTCACCTTTCACCTGGTACATCCCCCCTCACCTTCACCTGGTATCTCCCCCTCACCTTTCACCTGGTATCTCCCCCTCACCTTTCACCTGGTACATCCCCCATCACCTTTCACCTGGTATCTCCCCCTCACCTTTCACCTGGTATCTCCCCCTCACCTTTCACCTGGTATCTCCCCCTCACCTTTCACCTGGTACATCCCCCCTCACCTTCACCTGGTATCTCCCCCTCACCTTTCACCTGGTATCTCCCCCCTCACCTTTCACCTGGTATCCCCCCTCACCTTCACCTGGTATCTCCCCCTCACCTTTCACCTGGTATCTCCCCCTCACCTTTCACCTGGTACATCCCCCATCACCTTTCACCTGGTATCTCCCCCTCACCTTTCACCTGGTATCTCCCCCTCACCTTTCACCTGGTATCTCCCCCTCACCTTTCACCTGGTACATCCCCCCTCACCTTCACCTGGTATCTCCCCCTCACCTTTCACCTGGTATCTCCCCCTCACCTTTCACCTGGTATCTCCACCTCACCTTTCACCTGGTATCTCCCCCTCACCTTTCACCTGGTACATCCCCCATCACCTTTCACCTGGTATCTCCCCCTCACCTTTCACCTGGTATCTCCACCTCACCTTTCACCTGGTATCTCCCCCTCACCTTTCACCTGGTATCTCCACCTCACCTTTCACCTGGTATCTCCCCCTCACCTTTCACCTGGTACATCCCCCATCACCTTTCACCTGGTATCTCCCCCTCACCTTTCACCTGGTATCTCCCCCTCACCTTTCACCTGGTATCTCCCCCCTCACCTTTCACCTGGTATCTCCCCCTTCACCTTTCACTTGGTATCTCCCCCTCATCTTTCACCTGGTACCTCCCCCTCACCTTTCACCTGGTACATCCCCCCTCACCTTTCACCTGGTATCTCCCCCTCACCTTTCACCTGGTACATCCCACATCACCTTTCACCTGGTATCTCCCCCTCACCTTTCACCTGGTATCTCCCCCCTCACCTTTCACCTGGTTTCTACCCCTCACCTTTCACCTGGTAACTCCCCCCTCACCTTTCACCTGGTATCTCCCCCCCTCACCTTTCACCTGGTACATCCCCCATCACCTTTCACCTGGTATCTCCCCCTCACCTTTCACCTGGTATCTCCCCCCATCACCTTTCACCTGGTATCTCCCCCTCACCTTTCACCTGGTATCTCCCCCTCACCTTTCACCTGGTACATCCCCCATCACCTTTCACCTGGTATCTCCCCCTCACCTTTCACCTGGTATCTCCCCCTCACCTTTCACCTGGTATCTCCCCCTCACCTTTCACCTGGTACATCCCCCCTCACCTTCACCTGGTATCTCCCCCTCACCTTTCACCTGGTATCTCCCCCTCACCTTTCACCTGGTATCTCCACCTCACCTTTCACCTGGTATCTCCCCCTCACCTTTCACCTGGTATCTCCCCCTCACCTTTCACCTGGTATCTCCCCCTCACCTTTCACCTGGTACATCCCCCATCACCTTTCACCTGGTATCTCCCCCTCACCTTTCACCTGGTATCTCCCCCTCACCTTTCACCTGGTATCTCCCCCCTCACCTTTCACCTGGTATCTCCCCCTTCACCTTTCACTTGGTATCTCCCCCTCAACTTTCACCTGGTATCTCCCCCCTCACCTTTCACCTGGTATCTCCCCCTTCACCTTTCACTTGGTATCTCCCCCTCATCTTTCACCTGGTACCTCCCCCTCACCTTTCACCTGGTACATCCCCCCTCACCTTTCACCTGGTATCTCCCCCTCACCTTTCACCTGGTACATCCCCCATCACCTTTCACCTGGTATCTCCCCCTCACCTTTCACCTGGTATCTCCCCCTCACCTTTCACCTGGTATCTCCCCCCTCACCTTTCACCTGGTATCTCCCCCTCACCTTTCACCTGGTATCTCCCCCTCACCTTTCACCTGGTATCTCCCCCCTCACCTTTCACCTGGTTTCTACCCCTCACCTTTCACCTGGTATCTCCCCCCTCACCTTTCACCTGGTATCTCCCCCTTCACCTTTCACTTGGTATCTCCCCCTCATCTTTCACCTGGTACCTCCCCCTCACCTTTCACCTGGTACATCCCCCCTCACCTTTCACCTGGTATCTCCCCCTCACCTTTCACCTGGTACATCCCCCATCACCTTTCACCTGGTATCTCCCCCTCACCTTTCACCTGGTATCTCCCCCTCACCTTTCACCTGGTATCTCCCCCCCTCACCTTTCACCTGGTACATCCCCCATCACCTTTCACCTGGTATCTCCCCCTCACCTTTCACCTGGTATCTCCCCCCATCACCTTTCACCTGGTATCTCCCCCTCACCTTTCACCTGGTATCTCCCCCTCACCTTTCACCTGGTACATCCCCCATCACCTTTCACCTGGTATCTCCCCCTCACCTTTCACCTGGTATCTCCCCCTCACCTTTCACCTGGTATCTCCCCCTCACCTTTCACCTGGTACATCCCCCCTCACCTTCACCTGGTATCTCCCCCTCACCTTTCACCTGGTATCTCCCCCTCACCTTTCACCTGGTATCTCCACCTCACCTTTCACCTGGTATCTCCCCCTCACCTTTCACCTGGTATCTCCCCCTCACCTTTCACCTGGTATCTCCCCCTCACCTTTCACCTGGTACATCCCCCATCACCTTTCACCTGGTATCTCCCCCTCACCTTTCACCTGGTATCTCCCCCTCACCTTTCACCTGGTATCTCCCCCCTCACCTTTCACCTGGTATCTCCCCCTTCACCTTTCACTTGGTATCTCCCCCTCACCTTTCACCTGGTATCTCCCCCCTCACCTTTCACCTGGTATCTCCCCCTTCACCTTTCACTTGGTATCTCCCCCTCATCTTTCACCTGGTACCTCCCCCTCACCTTTCACCTGGTACATCCCCCCTCACCTTTCACCTGGTATCTCCCCCTCACCTTTCACCTGGTACATCCCCCATCACCTTTCACCTGGTATCTCCCCCTCACCTTTCACCTGGTATCTCCCCCTCACCTTTCACCTGGTATCTCCCCCCTCACCTTTCACCTGGTATCTCCCCCTCACCTTTCACCTGGTATCTCCCCCTCACCTTTCACCTGGTATCTCCCCCCTCACCTTTCACCTGGTTTCTACCCCTCACCTTTCACCTGGTATCTCCCCCCTCACCTTTCACCTGGTATCTCCCCCTTCACCTTTCACTTGGTATCTCCCCCTCATCTTTCACCTGGTACCTCCCCCTCACCTTTCACCTGGTACATCCCCCCTCACCTTTCACCTGGTATCTCCCCCTCACCTTTCACCTGGTACATCCCCCATCACCTTTCACCTGGTATCTCCCCCTCACCTTTCACCTGGTATCTCCCCCTCACCTTTCACCTGGTATCTCCCCCCTCACCTTTCACCTGGTTTCTACCCCTCACCTTTCACCTGGTATCTCCCCCTCACCTTTCACCTGGTATCTCCCCCCTCACCTTTCACCTGGTTTCTACCCCTCACCTTTCACCTGGTAACTCCCCCCTCACCTTTCACCTGGTATCTCCCCCCATCACCTTTCACCTGGTATCTCCCCCTCACCTTTCACCTGGTATCTCCCCCCTCACCTTTCACCTGGTATCTCCCCCCATCACCTTTCACCTGGTATCTCCCCCTCACCTTTCACCTGTTACTTCCCCCTTACCTTTCACCTGGTATCTCCCCCCTCACCTTTCACCTGGTATCCCCCCTCACCTTTCACCTGGCATCTCCCCCTCACCTTTCACCTGGTTTCTACCCCCTCACCTTTCACCTGGTATCTCCCCCTCACCTTCACCTGGTATCTCCCCCTCACCTTTCACCTGGTATCTCCCCCTCACCTTCACCTGGTATCTCCCCCTCACCTTTCACCTGGTATCCCCCTCACCTTTCACCTGGTACATCCCCCCTCACCTTTCACCTGGTATCTCCCCCTCACCTTTCACCTGGTATCTCCCCCTCACCTTTCACCTGGTACATCCCCCATCACCTTTCACCTGGTATCTCCCCCTCAGCTTTCACCTGGTATCTCCCCCTCACCTTTCACCTGGTATCTCCCCCCTCACCTTTCACCTGGTATCTCCCCCTTCACCTTTCACTTGGTATCTCCCCCTCATCTTTCACCTGGTACCTCCCCCTCACCTTTCACCTGGTACATCCCCCCTCACCTTTCACCTGGTATCTCCCCCTCACCTTTCACCTGGTACATCCCCCATCACCTTTCACCTGGTATCTCCCCCTCACCTTTCACCTGGTATCTCCCCCTCACCTTTCACCTGGTATCTCCCCCTCACCTTTCACCTGGTACATCCCCCCTCACCTTCACCTGGTATCTCCCCCTCACCTTTCACCTGGTATCACCCCCTCACCTTTCACCTGGTATCCCCCTCACCTTTCACCTGGTACATCCCCCCTCACCTTTCACCTGGTATCTCCCCCTCACCTTTCACCTGGTATCTCCCCCTCACCTTTCACCTGGTATCTCCCCCTCACCTTTCACCTGGTACATCCCCCATCACCTTTCACCTGGTATCTCCCCCTCACCTTTCACCTGGTATCTCCCCCTCACCTTTCACCTGGTATCTCCCCCCTCACCTTTCACCTGGTATCTCCCCCTTCACCTTTCACTCTGTATCTCCCCCTCATCTTTCACCTGGTATCTCCCCCTCACCTTTCACCTGGTATCTCCCCCCTCACCTTTCACCTGGTATCTCCCCCCATCACCTTTCACCTGGTATCGCCCCATCACCTTTCACCTGGTAACTCCCCCCTCACCTTTCACCTGGTATCTCCCCCCTCACCTTTCACCTGGTATCTCCCCCTCACCTTTCACCTGTTACTTCCCCCTTACCTTTCACCTGGTATCTCCCCCCTCACCTTTCACCTGGTATCTCCCCCCTCACCTTTCACCTGGTTTCTACCCCTCACCTTTCACCTGGTAACTCCCCCCTCACCTTTCACCTGGTATCTCCCCCCCTCACCTTTCACCTGGTACATCCCCCATCACCTTTCACCTGGTATCTCCCCCTCACCTTTCACCTGGTATATCCCCCTCACCTTTCACCTGGTATCTCCCCCTCACCTTTCACCTGGTACATCCCCCATCACCTTTCACCTGGTATCTCCCCCTCACCTTTCACCTGGTATCTCCCCCTCACCTTTCACCTGGTATCTCCCCCCTCACCTTTCACCTGGTATCTCCCCCTTCACCTTTCACTTGGTATCTCCCCCTCATCTTTCACCTGGTACCTCCCCCTCACCTTTCACCTGGTACATCCCCCCTCACCTTTCACCTGGTATCTCCCCCTCACCTTTCACCTGGTACATCCCCCATCACCTTTCACCTGGTATCTCCCCCTCACCTTTCACCTGGTATCTCCCCCTCACCTTTCACCTGGTATCTCCCCCTCACCTTTCACCTGGTACATCCCCCCTCACCTTCACCTGGTATCTCCCCCTCACCTTTCACCTGGTATCACCCCCTCACCTTTCACCTGGTATCTCCACCTCACCTTTCACCTGGTATCTCCCCCTTACCTTTCACCTGGTATCTCCCCCTCACCTTTCACCTGGTACATCCCCCATCACCTTTCATCTGGTATCTCCCCCTCACCTTTCATCTGGTATCTCCCCCTCACCTTTCACCTGGTATCTCCCCCCTCACCTTTCACCTGGTATCTCCCCCTTCACCTTTCACTTGGTATCTCCCCCTCATCTTTCACCTGGTACCTCCCCCTCACCTTTCACCTGGTACATCCCCCCTCACCTTTCACCTGGTATCCCCCCTCACCTTTCACCTGGTACATCCACCATCACCTTTCACCTGGTATCTCCCCCTCACCTTTCACCTGGTATCTCCCCCCTCACCTTTCACCTGGTATCTCCCCCTCACCTTTCACCTGGTATCTCCCCCCTCACCTTTCACCTGGTTTCTACCCCTCACCTTTCACCTGGTAACTCCCCCCTCACCTTTCACCTGGTATCTCCCCCTCACCTTTCACCTGGTATCTCCCCCTCACCTTTCACCTGGTATCTCCCCCTCACCTTTCACCTGGTACATCCCCCATCACCTTTCACCTGGTATCTCCCCCTCACCTTTCACCTGGTATCTCCCCCTCACCTTTCACCTGGTATCTCCCCCCTCACCTTTCACCTGGTATCTCCCCCTTCACCTTTCACTTGGTATCTCCCCCTCATCTTTCCCCTGGTATCTCCCCCTCACCTTTCACCTGGTATCTCCCCCCTCACCTTTCACCTGGTATCTCCCCCCATCACCTTTCACCTGGTATCTCCCCATCACCTTTCACCTGGTAACTCCCCCCTCACCTTTCACCTGGTATCTCCCCCCTCACCTTTCACCTGGTATCTCCCCCTCACCTTTCACCTGTTACTTCCCCCTTACCTTTCACCTGGTATCTCCCCCCTCACCTTTCACCTGGTATCTCCCCCCTCACCTTTCACCTGGTTTCTACCCCTCACCTTTCACCTGGTAACTCCCCCCTCACCTTTCACCTGGTATCTCCCCCCCTCACCTTTCACCTGGTACATCCCCCATCACCTTTCACCTGGTTTCTCCCCCTCACCTTTCACCTGGTATCTCCCCCCATCACCTTTCACCTGGTATCTCCCCCTCACCTTTCACCTGGTATCTCCCCCTCACCTTTCACCTGGTACATCCCCCATCACCTTTCACCTGGTATCTCCCCCTCACCTTTCACCTGGTATCTCCCCCTCACCTTTCACCTGGTATCTCCCCCCTCACCTTTCACCTGGTATCTCCCCCTTCACCTTTCACTTGGTATCTCCCCCTCATCTTTCACCTGGTACCTCCCCCTCACCTTTCACCTGGTACATCCCCCCTCACCTTTCACCTGGTATCTCCCCCTCACCTTTCACCTGGTACATCCCCCATCACCTTTCACCTGGTATCTCCCCCTCACCTTTCACCTGGTATCTCCCCCTCACCTTTCACCTGGTATCTCCCCCTCACCTTTCACCTGGTACATCCCCCCTCACCTTCACCTGGTATCTCCCCCTCACCTTTCACCTGGTATCACCCCCTCACCTTTCACCTGGTATCTCCACCTCACCTTTCACCTGGTATCTCCCCCTTACCTTTCACCTGGTATCTCCCCCTCACCTTTCACCTGGTACATCCCCCATCACCTTTCATCTGGTATCTCCCCCTCACCTTTCATCTGGTATCTCCCCCCTCACCTTTCACCTGGTATCTCCCCCTTCACCTTTCACTTGGTATCTCCCCCTCATCTTTCACCTGGTACCTCCCCCTCACCTTTCACCTGGTACATCCCCCCTCACCTTTCACCTGGTATCCCCCCTCACCTTTCACCTGGTACATCCCCCATCACCTTTCACCTGGTATCTCCCCCTCACCTTTCACCTGGTATCTCCCCCTCTGCTTTCACCTGGTATCTCCCCCCTCACCTTTCACCTGGTATCTCCCCCTCACCTTTCACCTGGTATCTCCCCCCTCACCTTTCACCTGGTTTCTACCCCTCACCTTTCACCTGGTAACTCCCCCCTCACCTTTCACCTGGTATCTCCCCCCCTCACCTTTCACCTGGTACATCCCCCATCACCTTTCACCTGGTATCTCCCCCTCACCTTTCACCTGGTATCTCCCCCTCACCTTTCACCTGGTATCTCCCCCCTCACCTTTTCCTGGTATCTCCCCCCATCACCTTTCACCTGGTATCTCCCCCTCACCTTTCACCTGGTATCTCCCCCCTCACCTTTCACCTGGTATCTCCCCCCATCACCTTTCACCTGGTATCTCCCCCTCACCTTTCACCTGTTACTTCCCCCTTACCTTTCACCTGGTATCTCCCCCCTCACCTTTCACCTGGTATCCCCCCTCACCTTTCACCTGGCATCTCCCCCTCACCTTTCACCTGGTTTCTACCCCCTCACCTTTCACCTGGTATCTCCCCCTCACCTTCACCTGGTATCTCCCCCTCACCTTTCACCTGGTATCTCCCCCTCACCTTCACCTGGTATCTCCCCCTCACCTTTCACCTGGTATCCCCCTCACCTTTCACCTGGTACATCCCCCCTCACCTTTCACCTGGTATCTCCCCCTCACCTTTCACCTGGTATCTCCCCCTCACCTTTCACCTGGTATCTCCCCCTCACCTTTCACCTGGTACATCCCCCATCACCCTTCACCTGGTATCTCCCCCTCACCTTTCACCTGGTATCTCCCCCTCACCTTTCACCTGGTATCTCCCCCCTCACCTTTCACCTGGTATCTCCCCCTTCACCTTTCACTTGGTATCTCCCCCTCATCTTTCACCTGGTACCTCCCCCTCACCTTTCACCTGGTACATCCCCCCTCACCTTTCACCTGGTATCTCCCCCTCACCTTTCACCTGGTACATCCCCCATCACCTTTCACCTGGTATCTCTCCCTCACCTTTTACCTGGTATCTCCCCCCTCACCTTTCACCTGGTACATCCCCCCTCACCTTTCACCTGGTATCTCCCCCTTCACCTTTCACCTGGTATCTCCCGCCTCACCTTTCACCTGGTACCTCCCCCTCACCTTTCACCTGGTTTCTACCCCCTCACCTTTCACCTGGTATCTCCCCCTCACCTTTCACCTGGTATCTCCCCCTCACCTTTCATTTGGTATCTCCCCCCTCACCTTTCACCTGGTATCCCCCCTCACCTTTCACCTGGTATCTCCCCCTCACCTTTCACATGGTATTTCCCCCTCACCTTTCACCTGGTATCTCCCCCCTCACCTCTCACCTGGTATCTCCCCCTCACGTTTCACCTGGTAGTTCCCCCTCACCTTTCACCTGGTATCTCCCCCCTCACCTTTCACCTGGTATCCCCCCTCACCTTTCACCTGGTATCTCCCCCTCACGTTTCACCTGGTATCTCCACCTTCACCTTTCACTTGGCATCTCCCCTTCACCTTTCACCTGGTACCTCCCCCTTACCTTTCACCTGGTTTCTACCCCTCACCTTTTACCTGGTATATCCCCCTCACCTTTCACCTGGTATCCCCCTCACCTTTCACCTGGTACATCCCCCCTCACTTTTCACCTGGTATCTCCCCCTCACCTTTCACCTGGTATCTCCCCCCTCACCTTTCACCTGGTTTCTCCCCCCTCACCTTTCACCTGGTATCTCCCCCCTCACCTTTCACCTGGTATCCCCCCCTCACCTTTCACCTGGCATCTCCCCCTCACCTTTCACCTGGTACCTCCCCCTCACCTTTCACCTGGTTTCTACCCCCTCACCTTTCACCTGGTATCTCCCCCTCACCTTTCATTTGGTATCTCCCCCCTCACCTTTCACCTGGTATCTCCCCCCTCACCTTTCACCTGGTATCTCCCCCTCACCTTTCACCTGGTATCTCCCCCCTCACCTTTCACCTGGTATCTCCCCCTCACCTTTCACCTGGTAACTCCCCCCTCACCTTTCACCTGGTATCTCCCCCCATCACCTTTCACCTGGTATCTCCCCCTCACCTTTCACCTGGTAACTCCACCCTCACCTTTCACCTGGTATCTCCCCCTAACCTTTCACCTGGTATCTCCCCCTCACCTTTCACCTGGTACCTCCCCCTCACCTTTCACCTGGTATCTCCCCCTCACCTTTCACCTGGTACATCCCCCCTCACCTTTCACCTGGTATCTCCCCCTCACCTTTCACCTGGTACTTCCCCCTCACCTTTCACCTGGCATCTCCCCCTCACCTTTCACCTGGTTTCTACCCCCTCACCTTTCACCTGGTACCTCCCCCTCACCTTTCACCTGGTTTTTACCCCCTCACCTTTCACCTGGTATCTCCCCCTCACCTTTCACCTGGTATCTCCACCTCACCTTTCACCTGGTATCTCCCCCTTCACCTTTCACCTGGCATCTCCCCCTCACCTTTCACCTGGTACATCCCCCTCACCTTTCACCTGGTATCTCCCCCTCACCTCCACCTGATAACTCCCCCCTCACCTTTCACCTGGTATCTCCCCCCATCACCTTTCACCTGGTATCTCCCCCTCACCTTTCACCTGGTAACTCCCCCCTCACCTTTCACCTGTTATCTCCCCCCTCACCTTTCACCTGGTATCTCCCCCTCACCTTTCACCTGGTATATCCCCCTCACCTTTCACCTGGTATCCCCCTCACCTTTCACCTGGTATCTCCCCCCTCACCTTTCACCTGGTATCTCCCCCTTCACCTTTCACTTGGTATCTCCCCCTCATCTTTCACCTGGTACCTCCCCCTCACCTTTCACCTGGTACATCCCCCCTCACCTTTCACCTGGTATCTCCCCCTCACCTTTCACCTGGTACATCCCCCATCACCTTTCACCTGGTATCTCCCCCTCACCTTTCACCTGGTATCTCCCCCTCACCTTTCACCTGGTATCTCCCCCTCACCTTTCACCTGGTACATCCCCCCTCACCTTCACCTGGTATCTCCCCCTCACCTTTCACCTGGTATCTCCCCCTCACCTTTCACCTGGTATCTCCACCTCACCTTTCACCTGGTATCTCCCCCTCACCTTTCACCTGGTATCTCCACCTCACCTTTCACCTGGTATCTCCCCCTCACCTTTCACCTGGTACATCCCCCATCACCTTTCACCTGGTATCTCCCCCTCACCTTTCACCTGGTATCTCCCCCTCACCTTTCACCTGGTATCTCCCCCCTCACCTTTCACCTGGTATCTCCCCCTTCACCTTTCACTTGGTATCTCCCCCTCATCTTTCACCTGGTACCTCCCCCTCACCTTTCACCTGGTACATCCCCCCTCACCTTTCACCTGGTATCTCCCCCTCACCTTTCACCTGGTACATCCCCCATCACCTTTCACCTGGTATCTCCCCCTCACCTTTCACCTGGTATCTCCCCCTCACCTTTCACCTGGTATCTCCCCCCTCACCTTTCACCTGGTATCTCCCCCTCACCTTTCACCTGGTATCTCCCCCCTCACCTTTCACCTGGTTTCTACCCCTCACCTTTCACCTGGTAACTCCCCCCTCACCTTTCACCTGGTATCTCCCCCCCTCACCTTTCACCTGGTACATCCCCCATCACCTTTCACCTGGTATCTCCCCCTCACCTTTCACCTGGTATCTCCCCCCATCACCTTTCACCTGGTATCTCCCCCTCACCTTTCACCTGGTATCTCCCCCTCACCTTTCACCTGGTACATCCCCCATCACCGTTCACCTGGTATCTCCCCCTCACCTTTCACCTGGTATCTCCCCCTCACCTTTCACCTGGTATCTCCCCCCTCACCTTTCACCTGGTATCTCCCCCTTCACCTTTCACTTGGTATCTCCCCCTCATCTTTCACCTGGTACCTCCCCCTCACCTTTCACCTGGTACATCCCCCCTCACCTTTCACCTGGTATCTCCCCCTCACCTTTCACCTGGTACATCCCCCCTCACCTTTCACCTGTTATCTCCCCCCTCACCTTTCACCTGGTATCTCCCCCTCACCTTTCACCTGGTATATCCCCCTCACCTTTCACCTGGTATCCCCCTCACCTTTCACCTGGTATCTCCCCCCTCACCTTTCACCTGGTATCTCCCCCTTCACCTTTCACTTGGTATCTCCCCCTCATCTTTCACCTGGTACCTCCCCCTCACCTTTCACCTGGTACATCCCCCCTCACCTTTCACCTGGTATCTCCCCCTCACCTTTCACCTGGTACATCCCCCATCACCTTTCACCTGGTATCTCCCCCTCACCTTTCACCTGGTATCTCCCCCTCACCTTTCACCTGGTATCTCCCCCTCACCTTTCACCTGGTACATCCCCCCTCACCTTCACCTGGTATCTCCCCCTCACCTTTCACCTGGTATCTCCCCCTCACCTTTCACCTGGTATCTCCACCTCACCTTTCACCTGGTATCTCCCCCTCACCTTTCACCTGGTATCTCCACCTCACCTTTCACCTGGTATCTCCCCCTCACCTTTCACCTGGTACATCCCCCATCACCTTTCACCTGGTATCTCCCCCTCACCTTTCACCTGGTATCTCCCCCTCACCTTTCACCTGGTATCTCCCCCCTCACCTTTCACCTGGTATCTCCCCCTTCACCTTTCACTTGGTATCTCCCCCTCATCTTTCACCTGGTACCTCCCCCTCACCTTTCACCTGGTACATCCCCCCTCACCTTTCACCTGGTATCTCCCCCTCACCTTTCACCTGGTACATCCCCCATCACCTTTCACCTGGTATCTCCCCCTCACCTTTCACCTGGTATCTCCCCCTCACCTTTCACCTGGTATCTCCCCCCTCACCTTTCACCTGGTATCTCCCCCTCACCTTTCACCTGGTATCTCCCCCCTCACCTTTCACCTGGTTTCTACCCCTCACCTTTCACCTGGTAACTCCCCCCTCACCTTTCACCTGGTATCTCCCCCCCTCACCTTTCACCTGGTACATCCCCCATCACCTTTCACCTGGTATCTCCCCCTCACCTTTCACCTGGTATCTCCCCCCATCACCTTTCACCTGGTATCTCCCCCTCACCTTTCACCTGGTATCTCCCCCTCACCTTTCACCTGGTACATCCCCCATCACCTTTCACCTGGTATCTCCCCCTCACCTTTCACCTGGTATCTCCCCCTCACCTTTCACCTGGTATCTCCCCCCTCACCTTTCACCTGGTATCTCCCCCTTCACCTTTCACTTGGTATCTCCCCCTCATCTTTCACCTGGTACCTCCCCCTCACCTTTCACCTGGTACATCCCCCCTCACCTTTCACCTGGTATCTCCCCCTCACCTTTCACCTGGTACATCCCCCATCACCTTTCACCTGGTATCTCCCCCTCACCTTTCACCTGGTATCTCCCCCTCACCTTTCACCTGGTATCTCCCCCTCACCTTTCACCTGGTACATCCCCCCTCACCTTCACCTGGTATCTCCCCTTCACCTTTCACCTGGTATCTCCCCCTCACTTTTCACCTGGTATCTCCACCTCACCTTTCACCTGGTATCTCCCCCTCACCTTTCACCTGGTATCTCCCCCTCACCTTTCACCTGGTATCTCCCCCCCACCTTTCACCTGGTACATCCCCCATCACCTTTCACCTGGTATCTCCCCCTCACCTTTCACCTGGTATCTCCCCCTCACTTTTCACCTGGTATCTCCCCCCTCACCTTTCACCTGGTATCTCCCCCTTCACCTTTCACTTGGTTTCTACCCCTCACCTTTCACCTGGTTTCTACCCCTCACCTTTCACCTGGTAACTCCCCCCTCACCTTTCACCTGGTATCTCCCCCCTCACCTTTCACCTGGTACATCCCCCATCACCTTTCACCTGGTATCTCCCCCTCACCTTTCACCTGGTATCTCCCCCTCACCTTTCACCTGGTATCTCCCCCCTCACCTTTCACCTGGTATCTCCCCCCATCACCTTTCACCTGGTATCTCCCCCTCACCTTTCACCTGTTACTTCCCCCTCACCTTTCACCTGGCATCTCCCCCTCACCTTTCACCTGGTTTCTACCCCCTCACCTTTCACCTGGTATCTCCCCCTCACCTTCACCTGGTATCTCCCCCTCACCTTTCACCTGGTATCTCCCCCTCACCTTTCACCTGGTATCTCCCCCCTCACCTTTCACCTGGTACATCCCCCCTCACCTTTCACCTGGTATCTCCCCCTTCACCTTTCACCTGGTATCTCCCGCCTCACCTTTCACCTGGTACCTCCCCCTCACCTTTCACCTGGTTTCTACCCCCTCACCTTTCACCTGGTATCTCCCCCTCACGTTTCACCTGGTAGTTCCCCCTCACCTTTCACCTGGTATCTCCCCCCTCACCTTTCACCTGGTATCCCCCCTCACCTTTCACCTGGCATCTCCCCCTCACCTTTCACCTGGTTTCTTCCCCCTCACCTTTCACCTGGTACCTCCCCCTCACCTTTCACCTGGTTTCTACCCCCTCACCTTTCACCTGGTATCTCCCCCTCACCTTTCACCTGGTAACTCCCCCTCACCTTTCACCTGGTATCTCCCCCCTCACCTTTCACCTGGTATCTCCCCCTCACGTTTCACCTGGTATCTCCACCTTCACCTTTCACTTGGCATCTCCCCTTCACCTTTCACCTGGTACCTCCCCCTTACCTTTCACCTGGTTTCTACCCCTCACCTTTTACCTGGTATATCCCCCTCACCTTTCACCTGGTATCCCCCTCACCTTTCACCTGGTACATCCCCCCTCACTTTTCACCTGGTATCTCCCCCCTCACCTTTCACCTGGTATCTCCCCCCTCACCTTTCACCTGGTATCTCCCCCTCACCTTTCACCTGGTATCTCCCCCCCACCTTTCACCTGGTACATCCCCCATCACCTTTCACCTGGTATCTCCCCCTCACCTTTCACCTGGTATCTCCCCCTCACTTTTCACCTGGTATCTCCCCCCTCACCTTTCACCTGGTATCTCCCCCTTCACCTTTCACTTGGTTTCTACCCCTCACCTTTCACCTGGTTTCTACCCCTCACCTTTCACCTGGTAACTCCCCCCTCACCTTTCACCTGGTATCTCCCCCCTCACCTTTCACCTGGTACATCCCCCATCACCTTTCACCTGGTATCTCCCCCTCACCTTTCACCTGGTATCTCCCCCTCACCTTTCACCTGGTATCTCCCCCCTCACCTTTTCCTGGTATCTCCCCCCATCACCTTTCACCTGGTATCTCCCCCTCACCTTTCACCTGGTATCTCCCCCCTCACCTTTCACCTGGTATCTCCCCCCATCACCTTTCACCTGGTATCTCCCCCTCACCTTTCACCTGTTACTTCCCCCTCACCTTTCACCTGGCATCTCCCCCTCACCTTTCACCTGGTTTCTACCCCCTCACCTTTCACCTGGTATCTCCCCCTCACCTTCACCTGGTATCTCCCCCTCACCTTTCACCTGGTATCTCCCCCTCCCCTTTCACCTGGTATCTCCCCCCTCACCTTTCACCTGGTACATCCCCCCTCACCTTTCACCTGGTATCTCCCCCTTCACCTTTCACCTGGTATCTCCCGCCTCACCTTTCACCTGGTACCTCCCCCTCACCTTTCACCTGGTTTCTACCCCCTCACCTTTCACCTGGTATCTCCCCCTCACCTTTCACCTGGTATCTCCCCCTCACCTTTCATTTGGTATCTCCCCCCTCACCTTTCACCTGGTATCCCCCCTCACCTTTCACCTGGTATCTCCCCCTCACCTTTCACATGGTATCTCCCCCCTCACCTTTCACCTGGTATCTCCCCCTTCACCTTTCACTTGGTTTCTACCCCTCACCTTTCACCTGGTTTCTACCCCTCACCTTTCACCTGGTAACTCCCCCTCACCTTTCACCTGGTATCTCCCCCCTCACCTTTCACCTGGTACATCCCCCATCACCTTTCACCTGGTATCTCCCCCTCACCTTTCACCTGGTATCTCCCCCTCACCTTTCACCTGGTATCTCCCCCCTCACCTTTTCCTGGTATCTCCCCCCATCACCTTTCACCTGGTATCTCCCCCTCACCTTTCACCTGGTATCTCCCCCCTCACCTTTCACCTGGTATCTCCCCCCATCACCTTTCACCTGGTATCTCCCCCTCACCTTTCACCTGTTACTTCCCCCTTACCTTTCACCTGGTATCTCCCCCCTCACCTTTCACCTGGTATCCCCCCTCACCTTTCACCTGGCATCTCCCCCTCACCTTTCACCTGGTTTCTACCCCCTCACCTTACACCTGGTATCTCCCCCTCACCTTCACCTGGTATCTCCCCCTCACCTTTCACCTGGTATCTCCCCCTCACCTTCACCTGGTATCTCCCCCTCACCTTTCACCTGGTATCCCCCTCACCTTTCACCTGGTACATCCCCCCTCACCTTTCACCTGGTATCTCCCCCTCACCTTTCACCTGGTATCTCCCCCTCACCTTTCACCTGGTATCTCCCCCTCACCTTTCACCTGGTACATCCCCCATCACCTTTCACCTGGTATCTCCCCCTCACCTTTCACCTGGTATCTCCCCCTCACCTTTCACCTGGTATCTCCCCCCTCACCTTTCACCTGGTATCTCCCCCTTCACCTTTCACTTGGTATCTCCCCCTCAACTTTCACCTGGTATCTCCCCCTCACCTTTCACCTGGTATCTCCCCCCTCACCTTTCACCTGGTATCTCCCCCCATCACCTTTCACCTGGTATCTCCCCCTCACCTTTCACCTGTTACTTCCCCCTCACCTTTCACCTGGCATCTCCCCCTCACCTTTCACCTGGTTTCTACCCCCTCACCTTTCACCTGGTATCTCCCCCTCACCTTCACCTGGTATCTCCCCCTCACCTTTCACCTGGTATCTCCCCCTCACCTTTCACCTGGTATCTCCCCCCTCACCTTTCACCTGGTACATCCCCCCTCACCTTTCACCTGGTATCTCCCCCTTCACCTTTCACCTGGTATCTCCCGCCTCACCTTTCACCTGGTACCTCCCCCTCACCTTTCACCTGGTTTCTACCCCCTCACCTTTCACCTGGTATCTCCCCCTCACCTTTCACCTGGTATCTCCCCCTCACCTTTCATTTGGTATCTCCCCCCTCACCTTTCACCTGGTATCCCCCCTCACCTTTCACCTGGTATCTCCCCCTCACCTTTCACATGGTATTTCCCCCTCACCTTTCACCTGGTATCTCCCCCCTCACCTCTCACCTGGTATCTCCCCCTCACGTTTCACCTGGTAGTTCCCCCTCACCTTTCACCTGGTATCTCCCCCCTCACCTTTCACCTGGTATCCCCCCTCACCTTTCACCTGGCATCTCCCCCTCACCTTTCACCTGGTTTCTTCCCCCTCACCTTTCACCTGGTACCTCCCCCTCACCTTTCACCTGGTTTCTACCCCCTCACCTTTCACCTGGTATCTCCCCCTCACCTTTCACCTGGTAACTCCCCCTCACCTTTCACCTGGTATCTCCCCCCTCACCTTTCACCTGGTATCTCCCCCTCACGTTTCACCTGGTATCTCCACCTTCACCTTTCACTTGGCATCTCCCCTTCACCTTTCACCTGGTACCTCCCCCTTACCTTTCACCTGGTTTCTACCCCTCACCTTTTACCTGGTATATCCCCCTCACCTTTCACCTGGTATCCCCCTCACCTTTCACCTGGTACATCCCCCCTCACTTTTCACCTGGTATCTCCCCCTCACCTTTCACCTGGTATCTCCCCCCTCACCTTTCACCTGGTATCTCCCCCTCACCTTTCACCTGGTATCTCCCCCCCACCTTTCACCTGGTACATCCCCCATCACCTTTCACCTGGTATCTCCCCCTCACCTTTCACCTGGTATCTCCCCCTCACTTTTCACCTGGTATCTCCCCCCTCACCTTTCACCTGGTATCTCCCCCTTCACCTTTCACTTGGTTTCTACCCCTCACCTTTCACCTGGTTTCTACCCCTCACCTTTCACCTGGTAACTCCCCCCTCACCTTTCACCTGGTATCTCCCCCCTCACCTTTCACCTGGTACATCCCCCATCACCTTTCACCTGGTATCTCCCCCTCACCTTTCACCTGGTATCTCCCCCTCACCTTTCACCTGGTATCTCCCCCCTCACCTTTTCCTGGTATCTCCCCCCATCACCTTTCACCTGGTATCTCCCCCTCACCTTTCACCTGGTATCTCCCCCCTCACCTTTCACCTGGTATCTCCCCCCATCACCTTTCACCTGGTATCTCCCCCTCACCTTTCACCTGTTACTTCCCCCTCACCTTTCACCTGGCATCTCCCCCTCACCTTTCACCTGGTTTCTACCCCCTCACCTTTCACCTGGTATCTCCCCCTCACCTTCACCTGGTATCTCCCCCTCACCTTTCACCTGGTATCTCCCCCTCACCTTTCACCTGGTATCTCCCCCCTCACCTTTCACCTGGTACATCCCCCCTCACCTTTCACCTGGTATCTCCCCCTTCACCTTTCACCTGGTATCTCCCGCCTCACCTTTCACCTGGTACCTCCCCCTCACCTTTCACCTGGTTTCTACCCCCTCACCTTTCACCTGGTATCTCCCCCTCACCTTTCACCTGGTATCTCCCCCTCACCTTTCATTTGGTATCTCCCCCCTCACCTTTCACCTGGTATCCCCCCTCAACTTTCACCTGGTATCTCTCCCTCACCTTTCACATGGTATTTCCCCCTCACCTTTCACCTGGTATCTCCCCCCTCACCTCTCACCTGGTATCACCCCCTCACGTTTCACCTGGTAGTTCCCCCTCACCTTTCACCTGGTATCTCCCCCCTCACCTTTCACCTGGTATCCCCCCTCACCTTTCACCTGGCATCTCCCCCTCACCTTTCACCTGGTTTCTTCCCCCTCACCTTTCACCTGGTACCTCCCCCTCACCTTTCACCTGGTTTCTACCCCCTCACCTTTCACCTGGTATCTCCCCCTCACCTTTCACCTGGTAACTCCCCCCTCACCTTTCACCTGGTATCTCCCCCCTCACCTTTCA
This sequence comes from Eucyclogobius newberryi, assembly GCF_026437365.1. Classification (NCBI taxonomy): domain Eukaryota; kingdom Metazoa; phylum Chordata; class Actinopteri; order Gobiiformes; family Gobiidae; genus Eucyclogobius; species Eucyclogobius newberryi. The sequence continues at coordinate 48,145 of NW_027316501.1, read as the reverse complement.
CCTGGTATCTCCCCCTCACGTTTCACCTGGTATCTCCACCTTCACCTTTCACTTGGCATCTCCCCTTCACCTTTCACCTGGTACCTCCCCCTTACCTTTCACCTGGTTTCTACCCCTCACCTTTTACCTGGTATATCCCCCTCACCTTTCACCTGGTATCCCCCTCACCTTTCACCTGGTACATCCCCCCTCACTTTTCACCTGGTATCTCCCCCTCACCTTTCACCTGGTATCTCCCCCCTCACCTTTCACCTGGTTTCTCCCCCCTCACCTTTCACCTGGTATCTCCCCCCTCACCTTTCACCTGGTATCCCCCCCTCACCTTTCACCTGGCATCTCCCCCTCACCTTTCACCTGGTACCTCCCCCTCACCTTTCACCTGGTTTCTACCCCCTCACCTTTCACCTGGTATCTCCCCCTCACCTTTCATTTGGTATCTCCCCCCTCACCTTTCACCTGGTATCTCCCCCCTCACCTTTCACCTGGTATCTCCCCCTCACCTTTCACCTGGTATCTCCCCCCTCACCTTTCACCTGGTATCTCCCCCTCACCTTTCACCTGGTATCTCCCCCTCACCTTTCACCTGGTACATCCCCCCTCACCTTTCACCTGGTATCTCCCCCTCACCTTTCACCTGGTACTTCCCCCTCACCTTTCACCTGGCATCTCCCCCTCACCTTTCACCTGGTTTCTACCCCCTCACCTTTCACCTGGTACCTCCCCCTCACCTTTCACCTGGTTTTTACCCCCTCACCTTTCACCTGGTATCTCCCCCTCACCTTTCACCTGGTATCTCCACCTCACCTTTCACCTGGTATCTCCCCCTTCACCTTTCACCTGGCATCTCCCCCTCACCTTTCACCTGGTACATCCCCCTCACCTTTCACCTGGTATCTCCCCCTCACCTCCACCTGGTAACTCCCCCCTCACCTTTCACCTGGTATCTCCCCCCATCACCTTTCACCTGGTATCTCCCCCTCACCTTTCACCTGGTAACTCCCCCCTCACCTTTCACCTGGTATCTCCCCCCCTCACCTTTCACCTGGTATCTCCCCCTCACCTTTCACCTGGTATATCCCCCTCACCTTTCACCTGGTATCCCCCTCACCTTTCACCTGGTATCTCCCCCCTCACCTTTCACCTGGTATCTCCCCCTTCACCTTTCACTTGGTATCTCCCCCTCATCTTTCACCTGGTACCTCCCCCTCACCTTTCACCTGGTACATCCCCCCTCACCTTTCACCTGGTATCTCCCCCTCACCTTTCACCTGGTACATCCCCCATCACCTTTCACCTGGTATCTCCCCCTCACCTTTCACCTGGTATCTCCCCCTCACCTTTCACCTGGTATCTCCCCCTCACCTTTCACCTGGTACATCCCCCCTCACCTTCACCTGGTATCTCCCCCTCACCTTTCACCTGGTATCTCCCCCTCACCTTTCACCTGGTATCTCCACCTCACCTTTCACCTGGTATCTCCCCCTCACCTTTCACCTGGTATCTCCACCTCACCTTTCACCTGGTATCTCCCCCTCACCTTTCACCTGGTACATCCCCCATCACCTTTCACCTGGTATCTCCCCCTCACCTTTCACCTGGTATCTCCCCCTCACCTTTCACCTGGTATCTCCCCCCTCACCTTTCACCTGGTATCTCCCCCTTCACCTTTCACTTGGTATCTCCCCCTCATCTTTCACCTGGTACCTCCCCCTCACCTTTCACCTGGTACATCCCCCCTCACCTTTCACCTGGTATCTCCCCCTCACCTTTCACCTGGTACATCCCCCATCACCTTTCACCTGGTATCTCCCCCTCACCTTTCACCTGGTATCTCCCCCTCACCTTTCACCTGGTATCTCCCCCCTCACCTTTCACCTGGTATCTCCCCCTCACCTTTCACCTGGTATCTCCCCCCTCACCTTTCACCTGGTTTCTACCCCTCACCTTTCACCTGGTAACTCCCCCCTCACCTTTCACCTGGTATCTCCCCCCCTCACCTTTCACCTGGTACATCCCCCATCACCTTTCACCTGGTATCTCCCCCTCACCTTTCACCTGGTATCTCCCCCCATCACCTTTCACCTGGTATCTCCCCCTCACCTTTCACCTGGTATCTCCCCCTCACCTTTCACCTGGTACATCCCCCATCACCTTTCACCTGGTATCTCCCCCTCACCTTTCACCTGGTATCTCCCCCTCACCTTTCACCTGGTATCTCCCCCCTCACCTTTCACCTGGTATCTCCCCCTTCACCTTTCACTTGGTATCTCCCCCTCATCTTTCACCTGGTACCTCCCCCTCACCTTTCACCTGGTACATCCCCCCTCACCTTTCACCTGGTATCTCCCCCTCACCTTTCACCTGGTACATCCCCCATCACCTTTCACCTGGTATCTCCCCCTCACCTTTCACCTGGTATCTCCCCCTCACCTTTCACCTGGTATCTCCCCCTCACCTTTCACCTGGTACATCCCCCCTCACCTTCACCTGGTATCTCCCCCTCACCTTTCACCTGGTATCTCCCCCTCACCTTTCACCTGGTATCTCCACCTCACCTTTCACCTGGTATCTCCCCCTCACCTTTCACCTGGTATCTCCCCCTCACCTTTCACCTGGTATCTCCCCCTCACCTTTCACCTGGTACATCCCCCATCACCTTTCACCTGGTATCTCCCCCTCACCTTTCACCTGGTATCTCCCCCTCACCTTTCACCTGGTATCTCCCCCCTCACCTTTCACCTGGTATCTCCCCCTTCACCTTTCACTTGGTTTCTACCCCTCACCTTTCACCTGGTTTCTACCCCTCACCTTTCACCTGGTAACTCCCCCCTCACCTTTCACCTGGTATCTCCCCCCTCACCTTTCACCTGGTACATCCCCCATCACCTTTCACCTGGTATCTCCCCCTCACCTTTCACCTGGTATCTCCCCCTCACCTTTCACCTGGTATCTCCCCCCTCACCTTTTCCTGGTATCTCCCCCCATCACCTTTCACCTGGTATCTCCCCCTCACCTTTCACCTGGTATCTCCCCCCTCACCTTTCACCTGGTATCTCCCCCCATCACCTTTCACCTGGTATCTCCCCCTCACCTTTCACCTGTTACTTCCCCCTTACCTTTCACCTGGTATCTCCCCCCTCACCTTTCACCTGGTATCCCCCCTCACCTTTCACCTGGCATCTCCCCCTCACCTTTCACCTGGTTTCTACCCCCTCACCTTTCACCTGGTATCTCCCCCTCACCTTCACCTGGTATCTCCCCCTCACCTTTCACCTGGTATCTCCCCCTCACCTTCACCTGGTATCTCCCCCTCACCTTTCACCTGGTATCCCCCTCACCTTTCACCTGGTACATCCCCCCTCACCTTTCACCTGGTATCTCCCCCTCACCTTTCACCTGGTATCTCCCCCTCACCTTTCACCTGGTATCTCCCCCTCACCTTTCACCTGGTACATCCCCCATCACCTTTCACCTGGTATCTCCCCCTCACCTTTCACCTGGTATCTCCCCCTCACCTTTCACCTGGTATCTCCCCCCTCACCTTTCACCTGGTATCTCCCCCTTCACCTTTCACTTGGTATCTCCCCCTCAACTTTCACCTGGTATCTCCCCCTCACCTTTCACCTGGTATCTCCCCCCTCACCTTTCACCTGGTATCTCCCCCCATCACCTTTCACCTGGTATCTCCCCCTCACCTTTCACCTGGTAACTCCCCCCTCACCTTTCACCTGGTATCTCCCCCCTCACCTTTCACCTGGTATCTCCCCCTCACCTTTCACCTGTTACTTCCCCCTTACCTTTCACCTGGTATCTCCCCCCTCACCTTTCACCTGGTTTCTACCCCTCACCTTTCACCTGGTATGTCCCCCCTCACCTTTCACCAGGTATCTCCCCCTCACCTTTCACCTGGTAACTCCCCCCTCACCTTTCACCTGGTATCTCCCCCCCTCACCTTTCACCTGGTACATCCCCCATCACCTTTCACCTGGTATCTCCCCCTCACCTTTCACCTGGTATCTCCCCCTCACCTTTCACCTGGTATCTCCCCCCTCACCTTTCATCTGGTATCTCCCCCCATCACCTTTCACCTGGTATCTCCCCCTCACCTTTCACCTGGTATCTCCCCCTCACCTTTCACCTGGTAACTCCCCCCTCACCTTTCACCTGGTATCTCCCCCCTCACCTTTCACCTGTTTCTTCCCCCTTACCTTTCACCTGGTATCTCCCCCCTCACCTTTCACCTGGTTTCTACCCCTCACCTTTCACCTGGTATCTCCCCCCTCACCTTTCACCAGGTATCTCCCCCTCACCTTTTACCTGGTACATCCCCCATCACCTTTCACCTGGTATCTCTCCCTCACCTTTTACCTGGTATCTCCCCCCTCACCTGGTATCTCCCCCCATCACCTTTCACCTGGTATCTCCCCCTCACCTTTCACCTGGTATCTCCCCCCTCACCTTTCACCTGGTATCTCCCCCCATCACCTTTCACCTGGTATCTCCCCCTCACCTTTCACCTGGTAACTCCCCCCTCACCTTTCACCTGGCATCTCCCCCCTCACCTTTCACCTGGTTTCTACCCCTCACCTTTCACCTGGTAACTCCCCCCTCACCTTTCACCTGGTATCTCCCCCCCTCACCTTTCACCTGGTACATCCCCCATCACCTTTCACCTGGTATCTCCCCCTCACCTTTCACCTGGTATCTCCCCCCATCACCTTTCACCTGGTATCTCCCCCTCACCTTTCACCTGGTATCTCCCCCTCACCTTTCACCTGGTACATCCCCCATCACCTTTCACCTGGTATCTCCCCCTCACCTTTCACCTGGTATCTCCCCCTCACCTTTCACCTTGTATCTCCCCCCATCACCTTTCACCTGGTATCTCCCCCTCACCTTTCACCTGGTATCTCCCCCCTCACCTTTCACCTGGTATCTCCCCCCATCACCTTTCACCTGGTATCTCCCCCTCACCTTTCACCTGGTAACTCCCCCCTCACCTTTCACCTGGCATCTCCCCCCTCACCTTTCACCTGGTTTCTACCCCTCACCTTTCACCTGGTAACTCCCCCCTCACCTTTCACCTGGTATCTCCCCCCCTCACCTTTCACCTGGTACATCCCCCATCACCTTTCACCTGGTATCTCCCCCTCACCTTTCACCTGGTATCTCCCCCCATCACCTTTCACCTGGTATCTCCCCCTCACCTTTCACCTGGTATCTCCCCCTCACCTTTCACCTGGTACATCCCCCATCACCTTTCACCTGGTATCTCCCCCTCACCTTTCACCTGGTATCTCCCCCTCACCTTTCACCTGGTATCTCCCCCTTCACCTTTCACTTGGTATCTCCCCCTCATCTTTCACCTGGTACCTCCCCCTCACCTTTCACCTGGTACATCCCCCCTCACCTTTCACCTGGTATCTCCCCCTCACCTTTCACCTGGTACATCCCCCATCTCTTTTCACCTGGTATCTCCCCCTCACCTTTCACCTGGTATCTCCCCCTCACCTTTCACCTGGTATCTCCCCCTCACCTTTCACCTGGTACATCCCCCCTCACCTTCACCTGGTATCTCCCCCTCACCTTTCACCTGGTATCTCCCCCCTCACTTTTCACCTGGTATCTCCCCCTCACCTTTCACCTGGTATCTCCCCCCTCACCTTTCACCTGGTTTCTCCCCCCTCACCTTTCACCTGGTATCTCCCCCCTCACCTTTCACCTGGTATCCCCCCTCACCTTTCACCTGGCATCTCCCCCTCACCTTTCACCTGGTACCTCCCCCTCACCTTTCACCTGGTTTCTACCCCCTCACCTTTCACCTGGTATCTCCCCCTCACCTTTCATTTGGTATCTCCCCCCTCACCTTTCACCTGGTATCTCCCCCCTCACCTTTCACCTGGTATCTCCCCCTCACCTTTCACCTGGTATCTCCCCCCTCACCTTTCACCTGGTATCTCCCCCTCACCTTTCACCTGGTAACTCCCCCCTCACCTTTCACCTGGTATCTCCCCCCATCACCTTTCACCTGGTATCTCCCCCTCACCTTTCACCTGGTAACTCCACCCTCACCTTTCACCTGGTATCTCCCCCTAACCTTTCACCTGGTATCTCCCCCTCACCTTTCACCTGGTACCTCCCCCTCACCTTTCACCTGGTATCTCCCCCTCACCTTTCACCTGGTACATCCCCCCTCACCTTTCACCTGGTATCTCCCCCTCACCTTTCACCTGGTACTTCCCCCTCACCTTTCACCTGGCATCTCCCCCTCACCTTTCACCTGGTTTCTACCCCCTCACCTTTCACCTGGTACCTCCCCCTCACCTTTCACCTGGTTTTTACCCCCTCACCTTTCACCTGGTATCTCCCCCTCACCTTTCACCTGGTATCTCCACCTCACCTTTCACCTGGTATCTCCCCCTTCACCTTTCACCTGGCATCTCCCCCTCACCTTTCACCTGGTACATCCCCTTCACCTTTCACCTGGCATCTCCCCCTCACCTTTCACCTGGTACATCCCCCTCACCTTTCACCTGGTATCTCCCCCTCACCTCCACCTGGTAACTCCCCCCTCACCTTTCACCTGGTATCTCCCCCCATCACCTTTCACCTGGTATCTCCCCCTCACCTTTCACCTGGTAACTCCCCCCTCACCTTTCACCTGGTATCTCCCCCCTCACCTTTCACCTGGTATCTCCCCCTCACCTTTCACCTGGTATATCCCCCTCACCTTTCACCTGGTATCCCCCTCACCTTTCACCTGGTATCTCCCCCCTCACCTTTCACCTGGTATCTCCCCCTTCACCTTTCACTTGGTATCTCCCCCTCATCTTTCACCTGGTACCTCCCCCTCACCTTTCACCTGGTACATCCCCCCTCACCTTTCACCTGGTATCTCCCCCTCACCTTTCACCTGGTACATCCCCCATCACCTTTCACCTGGTATCTCCCCCTCACCTTTCACCTGGTATCTCCCCCTCACCTTTCACCTGGTATCTCCCCCTCACCTTTCACCTGGTACATCCCCCCTCACCTTCACCTGGTATCTCCCCCTCACCTTTCACCTGGTATCTCCCCCTCACCTTTCACCTGGTATCTCCACCTCACCTTTCACCTGGTATCTCCCCCTCACCTTTCACCTGGTATCTCCACCTCACCTTTCACCTGGTATCTCCCCCTCACCTTTCACCTGGTACATTTCCCATCACCTTTCACCTGGTATCTCCCCCTCACCTTTCACCTGGTATCTCCCCCTCACCTTTCACCTGGTATCTCCCCCTCACCTTTCACCTGGTATCTCCCCCTCACCTTTCACCTGGTATCTCCCCCTTCACCTTTCACTTGGTATCTCCCCCTCATCTTTCACCTGGTACCTCCCCCTCACCTTTCACCTGGTACATCCCCCCTCACCTTTCACCTGGTATCTCCCCCTCACCTTTCACCTGGTACATCCCCCTCACCTTTCACCTGGTATCTCCCCCTCACCTTTCACCTGGTATCTCCCCCTCACCTTTCACCTGGTATCTCCCCCCTCACCTTTCACCTGGTATCTCCCCCTCACCTTTCACCTGGTATCTCCCCCCTCACCTTTCACCTGGTTTCTACCCCTCACCTTTCACCTGGTAACTCCCCCCTCACCTTTCACCTGGTATCTCCTCCCCTCACCTTTCACCTGGTACATCCCCCATCACCTTTCACCTGGTATCTCCCCCTCACCTTTCACCTGGTATCTCCCCCCATCACCTTTCACCTGGTATCTCCCCCTCACCTTTCACCTGGTATCTCCCCCTCACCTTTCACCTGGTACATCCCCCATCACCTTTCACCTGGTAACTCCCCCCTCACCTTTCACCTGGTATCTCCCCCCCTCACCTTTCACCTGGTACATCCCCCATCACCTTTCACCTGGTATCTCCCCCTCACCTTTCACCTGGTATCTCCCCCCATCACCTTTCACCTGGTATCTCCCCCTCACCTTTCACCTGGTATCTCCCCCTCACCTTTCACCTGGTACATCCCCCATCACCTTTCACCTGGTATCTCCCCCTCACCTTTCACCTGGTATCTCCCCCCTCACCTTTCACCTGGTATCTCCCCCTTCACCTTTCACTTGGTATCTCCCCCTCATCTTTCACCTGGTACCTCCCCCTCACCTTTCACCTGGTACATCCCCCCTCACCTTTCACCTGGTATCTCCCCCTCACCTTTCACCTGGTACATCCCCCATCACCTTTCACCTGGTATCTCCCCCTCACCTTTCACCTGGTATCTCCCCCTCACCTTTCACCTGGTATCTCCCCCTCACCTTTCACCTGGTACATCCCCCCTCACCTTCACCTGGTATCTCCCCCTCACCTTTCACCTGGTATCTCCCCCTCACCTTTCACCTGGTATCTCCACCTCACCTTTCACCTGGTATCTCCCCCTCACCTTTCACCTGGTATCTCCCCCTCACCTTTCACCTGGTATCTCCCCCTCACCTTTCACCTGGTACATCCCCCATCACCTTTCACCTGGTATCTCCCCCTCACCTTTCACCTGGTATCTCCCCCTCACCTTTCACCTGGTATCTCCCCCCTCACCTTTCACCTGGTATCTCCCCCTTCACCTTTCACTTGGTTTCTACCCCTCACCTTTCACCTGGTTTCTACCCCTCACCTTTCACCTGGTAACTCCCCCCTCACCTTTCACCTGGTATCTCCCCCCTCACCTTTCACCTGGTACATCCCCCATCACCTTTCACCTGGTATCTCCCCCTCACCTTTCACCTGGTATCTCCCCCTCACCTTTCACCTGGTATCTCCCCCCTCACCTTTTCCTGGTATCTCCCCCCATCACCTTTCACCTGGTATCTCCCCCTCACCTTTCACCTGGTATCTCCCCCCTCACCTTTCACCTGGTATCTCCCCCCATCACCTTTCACCTGGTATCTCCCCCTCACCTTTCACCTGTTACTTCCCCCTTACCTTTCACCTGGTATCTCCCCCCTCACCTTTCACCTGGTATCCCCCCTCACCTTTCACCTGGCATCTCCCCCTCACCTTTCACCTGGTTTCTACCCCCTCACCTTTCACCTGGTATCTCCCCCTCACCTTCACCTGGTATCTCCCCCTCACCTTTCACCTGGTATCTCCCCCTCACCTTCACCTGGTATCTCCCCCTCACCTTTCACCTGGTATCCCCCTCACCTTTCACCTGGTACATCCCCCCTCACCTTTCACCTGGTATCTCCCCCTCACCTTTCACCTGGTATCTCCCCCTCACCTTTCACCTGGTATCTCCCCCTCACCTTTCACCTGGTACATCCCCCATCACCTTTCACCTGGTATCTCCCCCTCACCTTTCACCTGGTATCTCCCCCTCACCTTTTACCTGGTATCTCCCCCCTCACCTTTCACCTGGTATCTCCCCCTTCACCTTTCACTTGGTATCTCCCCCTCAACTTTCACCTGGTATCTCCCCCTCACCTTTCACCTGGTATCTCCCCCCTCACCTTTCACCTGGTATCTCCCCCCATCACCTTTCACCTGGTATCTCCCCCTCACCTTTCACCTGGTAACTCCCCCCTCACCTTTCACCTGGTATCTCCCCCCTCACCTTTCACCTGGTATCTCCCCCTCACCTTTCACCTGTTACTTCCCCCTTACCTTTCACCTGGTATCTCCCCCCTCACCTTTCCCTGGTTTCTACCCCTCACCTTTCACCTGGTATCTCCCCCCTCACCTTTCACCAGGTATCTCCCCCTCACCTTTCACCTGGTAACTCCCCCCTCACCTTTCACCTGGTATCTCCCCCCCTCACCTTTCACCTGGTACATCCCCCATCACCTTTCACCTGGTATCTCCCCCTCACCTTTCACCTGGTATCTCCCCCTCACCTTTCACCTGGTATCTCCCCCCTCACCTTTCATCTGGTATCTCCCCCCATCACCTTTCACCTGGTATCTCCCCCTCACCTTTCACCTGGTATCTCCCCCTCACCTTTCACCTGGTAACTCCCCCCTCACCTTTCACCTGGTATCTCCCCCCTCACCTTTCACCTGTTACTTCCCCCTTACCTTTCACCTGGTATCTCGCCCCTCACCTTTCACCTGTTACTTCCCCCTTACCTTTCACCTGGTATCTCCCCCCTCACCTTTCACCTGGTTTCTACCCCTCACCTTTCACCTGGTATCTCCCCCCTCACCTTTCACCAGGTATCTCCCCCTCACCTTTTACCTGGTACATCCCCCATCACCTTTCACCTGGTATCTCTCCCTCACCTTTTACCTGGTACATCCCCCATCACCTTTCACCTGGTATCTCTCCCTCACCTTTTACCTGGTATCTCCCCCCTCACCTGGTATCTCCCCCATCACCTTTCACCTGGTATCTCCCCCTCACCTTTCACCTGGTATCTCCCCCCTCACCTTTCACCTGGTATCTCCCCCCATCACCTTTCACCTGGTATCTCCCCCTCACCTTTCACCTGGTAACTCCCCCCTCACCTTTCACCTGGTATCTCCCCCCTCACCTTTCACCTGGTTTCTACCCCTCACCTTTCACCTGGTATCTCCCCCCCTCACCTTTCACCTGGTACATCCCCCATCACCTTTCACCTGGTATCTCCCCCTCACCTTTCACCTGGTATCTCCCCCCATCACCTTTCACCTGGTATCTCCCCCTCACCTTTCACCTGGTATCTCCCCCTCACCTTTCACCTGGTACATCCCCCATCACCTTTCACCTGGTATCTCCCCCTCACCTTTCACCTGGTATCTCCCCCTCACCTTTCACCTTGTATCTCCCCCCTCACCTTTCACCTGGTATCTCCCCCTTCACCTTTCACTTGGTATCTCCCCCTCATATTTCACCTGGTACCTCCCCCTCACCTTTCACCTGGTACATCCCCCCTCACCTTTCACCTGGTATCTCCCCCTCACCTTTCACCTGGTACATCCCCCATCACCTTTCACCTGGTATCTCCCCCTCACCTTTCACCTGGTATCTCCCCCTCACCTTTCACCTGGTATCTCCCCCTCACCTTTCACCTGGTACATCCCCCTCACCTTCACCTGGTATCTCCCCCTCACCTTTCACCTGGTATCTCCCCCTCACCTTTCACCTGGTATCTCCACCTCACCTTTCACCTGGTATCTCCCCCTCACCTTTCACCTGGTATCTCCCCTTCACCTTTCACCTGGTATCTCCCCCTCACCTTTCACCTGGTACATCCCCCATCACCTTTCACCTGGTATCTCCCCCTCACCTTTCACCTGGTATCTCCCCCTCACCTTTCACCTGGTATCTCCCCCTCATCTTTCACCTGGTACCTCCCCCTCACCTTTCACCTGGTATCTCCCCCTTCACCTTTCACTTGGTATCTCCCCCTCATATTTCACCTGGTACCTCCCCCTCACCTTTCACCTGGTACATCCCCCCTCACCTTTCACCTGGTATCTCCCCCTCACCTTTCACCTGGTACATCCCCCATCACCTTTCACCTGGTATCTCCCCCTCACCTTTCACCTGGTATCTCCCCCTCACCTTTCACCTGGTATCTCCCCCTCACCTTTCACCTGGTACATCCCCCCTCACCTTCACCTGGTATCTCCCCCTCACCTTTCACCTGGTATCTCCCCCTCACCTTTCACCTGGTATCTCCACCTCACCTTTCACCTGGTATCTCCCCCTCACCTTTCACCTGGTATCTCCCCTTCACCTTTCACCTGGTATCTCCCCCTCACCTTTCACCTGGTACATCCCCCATCACCTTTCACCTGGTATCTCCCCCTCACCTTTCACCTGGTATCTCCCCCTCACCTTTCACCTGGTATCTCCCCCCTCACCTTTCACCTGGTATCTCCCCCTTCACCTTTCACTTGGTATCTCCCCCTCATCTTTCACCTGGTACCTCCCCCTCACCTTTCACCTGGTACATCCCCCCTCACCTTTCACCTGGTATCCCCCCTCACCTTTCACCTGGTACATCCCCCATCACCTTTCAACTGGTATCTCCCCCTCACCTTTCACCTGGTATCTCCCCCTCTGCTTTCACCTGGTATCTCCCCCCTCACCTTTCACCTGGTATCTCCCCCTCACCTTTCACCTGGTATCTCCCCCCTCACCTTTCACCTGGTTTCTACCCCTCACCTTTCACCTGGTAACTCCCTCCTCACCTTTCACCTGGTATCTCCCCCTCTGCTTTCACCTGGTATCTCCCCCTCACCTTTCACCTGGTATCTCCCCCTCACCTTTCACCTGGTATCTCCCCCTCACCTTTCACCTGGTATCTCCCCCCATCACCTTTCACCTGGTATCTCCCCCTCACCTTTCACCTGGTATCTCCCCCTCACCTTTCACCTGGCATCTCCCCCTCACCTTTCACCTGGTTTCTACCCCCTCACCTTTCACCTGGTATCTCCCCCTCACCTTCACCTGGTATCTCCCCCTCACCTTTCACCTGGTATCTCCCCCTCACCTTCACCTGGTATCTCCCCCTCACCTTTCACCTGGTACCCCCCTCACCTTTCACCTGGTACATCCCCCCTCACCTTTCACCTGGTATCTCCCCCTCACCTTTCACCTGGTATCTCCCCCTCACCTTTCACCTGGTATCTCCCCCTCACCTTTCACCTGGTACATCCCCCATCACCCTTCACCTGGTATCTCCCCCTCACCTTTCACCTGGTATCTCCCCCTCACCTTTCACCTGGTATCTCCCCCCTCACCTTTCACCTGGTACATCCCCCATCACCTTTCACCTGGTATCTTCCCCTCACCTTTCACCTGGTATCTCCCCCTCACCTTTCACCTGGAATCCCCCCCCTCACCTTTCACCTGGTTTCTACCCCTCACCTTTCACCTGGTATCTCCCCCCTCACCTTTCACCTGGTATCTCCCCCTCACCTTTCACCTGGTAACTCCCCCCTCACCTTTCACCTGGTATCTCCCCCCCTCACCTTTCACCTGGTACATCCCCCATCACCTTTCACCTGGTATCTCCCCCTCACCTTTCACCTGGTATCTCCCCCTCACCTTTCACCTGGTATCTCCCCCCTCACCTTTTCCTGGTAACTCCCCCCTCACCTTTCACCTGGTATCTCCCCCCTCACCTTTCACCTGGTATCTCCCCCTCACCTTTCACCTGTTACTTCCCCCTTACCTTTCACCTGGTATCTCCCCCCTCACCTTTCACCTGGTATCCCCCCTCACCTTTCACCTGGCATCTCCCCCTCACCTTTCACCTGGTTTCTACCCCCTCACCTTTCACCTGGTACATCCCCCCTCACCTTCACCTGGTATCTCCCCCTCACCTTTCACCTGGTATCTCCCCCTCACCTTTCACCTGGTACATCCCCCATCACCTTTCACCTGGTATCTCCCCCTCACCTTTCACCTGGTATCTCCCCCTCACCTTTCACCTGGTATCTCCCCCTCACCTTTCACCTGGTACATCCCCCCTCACCTTCACCTGGTATCTCCCCCTCACCTTTCACCTGGTATCTCCCCCCTCACCTTTCACCTGGTATCCCCCCTCACCTTTCACCTGGTTTCTACCCCCTCACCTTTCACCTGGTACATCCCCCCTCACCTTCACCTGGTATCTCCCCCTCACCTTTCACCTGGTATCTCCCCCTCACCTTTCACCTGGTACATCCCCCATCACCTTTCACCTGGTATCTCCCCCTCACCTTTCACCTGGTATCTCCCCCTCACCTTTCACCTGGTATCTCCCCCTCACCTTTCACCTGGTACATCCCCCCTCACCTTCACCTGGTATCTCCCCCTCACCTTTCACCTGGTATCTCCCCCTCACCTTTCACCTGGTATCTCCACCTCACCTTTCACCTGGTATCTCCCCCTCACCTTTCACCTGGTACATCCCCCATCACCTTTCACCTGGTATCTCCCCCTCATCTTTCACCTGGTACCTCCCCCTCACCTTTCACCTGGTACATCCCCCCTCACCTTCACCTGGTATCTCCCCCTCACCTTTCACCTGGTATCTCCCCCTCACCTTTCACCTGGTATCTCCACCTCACCTTTCACCTGGTATCTCCCCCTCACCTTTCACCTGGTATCTCCACCTCACCTTTCACCTGGTATCTCCCCCTCACCTTTCACCTGGTACATCCCCCATCACCTTTCACCTGGTATCTCCCCCTCACCTTTCACCTGGTATCTCCCCCTCACCTTTCACCTGGTATCTCCCCCCTCACCTTTCACCTGGTATCTCCCCCTTCACCTTTCACTTGGTATCTCCCCCTCATCTTTCACCTGGTACCTCCCCCTCACCTTTCACCTGGTACATCCCCCCTCACCTTTCACCTGGTATCTCCCCCTCACCTTTCACCTGGTACATCCCCCATCACCTTTCACCTGGTATCTCCCCCTCACCTTTCACCTGGTATCTCCCCCTCACCTTTCACCTGGTATCTCCCCCCTCACCTTTCACCTGGTATCTCCCCCTCACCTTTCACCTGGTATCTCCCCCCTCACCTTTCACCTGGTTTCTACCCCTCACCTTTCACCTGGTAACTCCCCCCTCACCTTTCACCTGGTATCTCCCCCCCTCACCTTTCACCTGGTACATCCCCCATCACCTTTCACCTGGTATCTCCCCCTCACCTTTCACCTGGTATCTCCCCCCATCACCTTTCACCTGGTATCTCCCCCTCACCTTTCACCTGGTATCTCCCCCTCACCTTTCACCTGGTACATCCCCCATCACCTTTCACCTGGTATCTCCCCCTCACCTTTCACCTGGTATCTCCCCCTCACCTTTAACCTGATATCTCCCCCTCACCTTTCACCTGGTACATCCCCCCTCACCTTCACCTGGTATCTCCCCCTCACCTTTCACCTGGTACATCCCCCATCACCTTTCACCTGGTATCTCCCCCTCACCTTTCACCTGGTATCTCCCCCTCACCTTTCACCTGGTATCTCCCCCCTCACCTTTCACCTGGTATCTCCCCCTCACCTTTCACCTGGTATCTCCCCCCTCACCTTTCACCTGGTTTCTACCCCTCACCTTTCACCTGGTAACTCCCCCCTCACCTTTCACCTGGTATCTCCCCCCTCACCTTTCACCTGGTACATCCCCCATCACCTTTCACCTGGTATCTCCCCCTCACCTTTCACCTGGTATCTCCCCCTCACCTTTCACCTGGTATCTCCCCCCTCACCTTTTCCTGGTATCTCCCCCCATCACCTTTCACCTGGTATCTCCCCCTCACCTTTCACCTGGTATCTCCCCCCTCACCTTTCACCTGGTACATCCCCCATCACCTTTCACCTGGTATCTCCCCCTCACCTTTCACCTGGTATCTCCCCCTCACCTTTCACCTGGTATCTCCCCCCTCACCTTTTCCTGGTATCTCCCCCCATCACCTTTCACCTGGTATCTCCCCCTCACCTTTCACCTGGTATCTTCCCCCTCACCTTTCACCTGGTATCTCCCCCCATCACCTTTCACCTGGTATCTCCCCCTCACCTTTCACCTGTTACTTCCCCCTTACCTTTCACCTGGTATCTCCCCCCTCACCTTTCACCTGGTATCTCCCCCTCACCTTTCACCTGGTATCTCCCCCCTCACCTTTCACCTGGTTTCTACCCCTCACCTTTCACCTGGTAACTCCCCCCTCACCTTTCACCTGGTATCTCCCCCCTCACCTTTCACCTGGTACATCCCCCATCACCTTTCACCTGGTATCTCCCCCTCACCTTTCACCTGGTATCTCCCCCTCACCTTTCACCTGGTATCTCCCCCCTCACCTTTTCCTGGTATCTCCCCCCATCACCTTTCACCTGGTATCTCCCCCTCACCTTTCACCTGATATCTCCCCCCTCACCTTTCACCTGGTACATCCCCCATCACCTTTCACCTGGTATCTCCCCCTCACCTTTCACCTGGTATCTCCCCCTCACCTTTCACCTGGTATCTCCCCCCTCACCTTTTCCATGTATCTCCCCCCATCACCTTTCACCTGGTATCTCCCCCTCACCTTTCACCTGGTATCTCCCCCCTCACCTTTCACCTGGTATCTCCCCCCATCACCTTTCACCTGGTATCTCCCCCTCACCTTTCACCTGTTACTTCCCCCTTACCTTTCACCTGGTATCTCCCCCCTCACCTTTCACCTGGTATCCCCCCTCACCTTTCACCTGGTATCTCCCCCTCACCTTCACCTGGTATCTCCCCCTCACCTTTCACCTGGTATCTCCCCCTCACCTTCACCTGGTATCTCCCCCTAACCTTTCACCTGGTATCCCCCTCACCTTTCACCTGGTACATCCCCCCTCACCTTTCACCTGGTATCTCCCCCTCACCTTTCACCTGGTATCTCCCCCTCACCTTTCACCTGGTATCTCCCCCTCACCTTTCACCTGGTACATCCCCCATCACCTTTCACCTGGTATCTCCCCCTCACCTTTCACCTGGTATCTCCCCCCTCACCTTTCACCTGGTACCTCCCCCTTCACCTTTCACTTGGTATCTCCCCCTCATCTTTCACCTGGTATCTCCCCCTCACCTTTCACCTGGTATCTCCCCCCTCACCTTTCACCTGGTATCTCCCCCCATCACCTTTCACCTGGTATCTCCCCATCACCTTTCACCTGGTAACTCCCCCCTCACCTTTCACCTGGTATCTCCCCCCTCACCTTTCACCTGGTATCTCCCCCTCACCTTTCACCTGTTACTTCCCCCTTACCTTTCACCTGGTATCTCCCCCCTCACCTTTCACCTGGTATCTCCCCCCTCACCTTTCACCTGGTTTCTACCCCTCACCTTTCACCTGGTAACTCCCCCCTCACCTTTCACCTGGTATCTCCCCCCTCACCTTTCACCTAGTACATCCCCCATCACCTTTCACCTGGTATCTCCCCCTCACCTTTCACCTGGTATCTCCCCCCATCACCTTTCACCTGGTATCTCCCCCTCACCTTTCACCTGGTATCTCCCCCTCACCTTTCACCTGGTACATCCCCCATCACCTTTCACCTGGTATCTCCCCCTCACCTTTCACCTGGTATCTCCCCCTCACCTTTCACCTGGTATCTCCCCCCTCACCTTTCACCTGGTATCTCCCCCTTCACCTTTCACTTGGTATCTCCCCCTCATCTTTCACCTGGTACCTCCCCCTCACCTTTCACCTGGTACATCCCCCCTCACCTTTCACCTGGTATCTCCCCCTCACCTTTCACCTGGTACATCCCCCATCACCTTTCACCTGGTATCTCCCCCTCACCTTTCACCTGGTATCTCCCCCTCACCTTTCACCTGGTATCTCCCCCTCACCTTTCACCTGGTACATCCCCCCTCACCTTCACCTGGTATCTCCCCCTCACCTTTCACCTGGTATCACCCCCTCACCTTTCACCTGGTATCTCCACCTCACCTTTCACCTGGTATCTCCCCCTTACCTTTCACCTGGTATCTCCCCCTCACCTTTCACCTGGTATCTCCCCCTCACCTTTCACCTGGTACATCCCCCATCACCTTTCATCTGGTATCTCCCCCTCACCTTTCATCTGGTATCTCCCCCTCACCTTTCACCTGGTATCTCCCCCCTCACCTTTCACCTGGTATCTCCCCCTTCACCTTTCACTTGGTATCTCCCCCTCATCTTTCACCTGGTACCTCCCCCTCACCTTTCACCTGGTACATCCTCCCTCACCTTTCACCTGGTATCCCCCCTCACCTTTCACCTGGTACATCCCCCATCACCTTTCACCTGGTATCTCCCCCTCACCTTTCACCTGGTATCTCCCCCTCTGCTTTCACCTGGTATCTCCCCCCTCACCTTTCACCTGGTATCTCCCCCTCACCTTTCACCTGGTATCTCCCCCCTCACCTTTCACCTGGTTTCTACCCCTCACCTTTCACCTGGTAACTCCCCCCTCACCTTTCACCTGGTATCTCCCCCCCTCACCTTTCACCTGGTACATCCCCCATCACCTTTCACCTGGTATCTCCCCCTCACCTTTCACCTGGTATCTCCCCCTCACCTTTCACCTGGTATCTCCCCCCTCACCTTTTCCTGGTATCTCCCCCCATCACCTTTCACCTGGTATCTCCCCCTCACCTTTCACCTGGTATCTCCCCCCTCACCTTTCACCTGGTATCTCCCCCCATCACCTTTCACCTGGTATCTCCCCCTCACCTTTCACCTGTTACTTCCCCCTTACCTTTCACCTGGTATCTCCCCCCTCACCTTTCACCTGGTATCCCCCCTCACCTTTCACCTGGCATCTCCCCCTCACCTTTCACCTGGTTTCTACCCCCTCACCTTTCACCTGGTATCTCCCCCTCACCTTCACCTGGTATCTCCCCCTCACCTTTCACCTGGTATCTCCCCCTCACCTTCACCTGGTATCTCCCCCTCACCTTTCACCTGGTATCCCCCTCACCTTTCACCTGGTACATCCTCCCTCACCTTTCACCTGGTATCTCCCCCTCACCTTTCACCTGGTATCTCCCCCTCACCTTTCACCTGGTATCTCCCCCTCACCTTTCACCTGGTACATCCCCCATCACCCTTCACCTGGTATCTCCCCCTCACCTTTCACCTGGTATCTCCCCCTCACCTTTCACCTGGTATCTCCCCCCTCACCTTTCACCTGGTATCTCCCCCTTCACCTTTCACTTGGTATCTCCCCCTCATCTTTCACCTGGTACCTCCCCCTCACCTTTCACCTGGTACATCCCCCCTCACCTTTCACCTGGTATCTCCCCCTCACCTTTCACCTGGTACATCCCCCATCACCTTTCACCTGGTATCTCTCCCTCACCTTTTACCTGGTATCTCCCCCCTCACCTTTCACCTGGTACATCCCCCCTCACCTTTCACCTGGTATCTCCCCCTTCACCTTTCACCTGGTATCTCCCGCCTCACCTTTCACCTGGTACCTCCCCCTCACCTTTCACCTGGTTTCTACCCCCTCACCTTTCACCTGGTATCTCCCCCTCACCTTTCACCTGGTATCTCCCCCTCACCTTTCATTTGGTATCTCCCCCCTCACCTTTCAGCTGGTATCCCCCCTCACCTTTCACCTGGTATCTCCCCCTCACCTTTCACATGGTATTTCCTCCTCACCTTTCACCTGGTATCTCCCCCCTCACCTCTCACCTGGTATCTCCCCCTCACGTTTCACCTGGTAGTTCCCCCTCACCTTTCACCTGGTATCTCCCCCCTCACCTTTCACCTGGTATCCCCCCTCACCTTTCACCTGGCATCTCCCCCTCACCTTTCACCTGGTTTCTTCCCCCTCACCTTTCACCTGGTACCTCCCCCTCACCTTTCACCTGGTTTCTACCCCCTCACCTTTCACCTGGTATCTCCCCCTCACCTTTCACCTGGTAACTCCCCCCTCACCTTTCACCTGGTATATCCCCCCTCACCTTTCACCTGGTATCTCCCCCTCACGTTTCACCTGGTATCTCCACCTTCACCTTTCACTTGGCATCTCCCCTTCACCTTTCACCTGGTACCTCCCCCTTACCTTTCACCTGGTTTCTACCCCTCACCTTTTACCTGGTATATCCCCCTCACCTTTCACCTGGTATCCCCCTCACCTTTCACCTGGTACATCCCCCCTCACTTTTCACCTGGTATCTCCCCCTCACCTTTCACCTGGTATCTCCCCCCTCACCTTTCACCTGGTTTCTCCCCCCTCACCTTTCACCTGGTATCTCCCCCCTCACCTTTCACCTGGTATCCCCCCCTCACCTTTCACCTGGCATCTCCCCCTCACCTTTCACCTGGTACCTCCCCCTCACCTTTCACCTGGTTTCTACCCCCTCACCTTTCACCTGGTATCTCCCCCCCACCTTTCATTTGGTATCTCCCCCCTCACCTTTCACCTGGTATCTCCCCCCTCACCTTTCACCTGGTATCTCCCCCTCACCTTTCACCTGGTATCTCCCCCCTCACCTTTCACCTGGTATCTCCCCCTCACCTTTCACCTGGTAACTCCCCCCTCACCTTTCACCTGGTATCTCCCCCCATCACCTTTCACCTGGTATCTCCCCCTCACCTTTCACCTGGTAACTCCACCCTCACCTTTCACCTGGTATCTCCCCCTAACCTTTCACCTGGTATCTCCCCCTCACCTTTCACCTGGTACCTCCCCCTCACCTTTCACCTGGTATCTCCCCCTCACCTTTCACCTGGTACATCCCCCCTCACCTTTCACCTGGTATCTCCCCCTCACCTTTCACCTGGTACTTCCCCCTCACCTTTCACCTGGCATCTCCCCCTCACCTTTCACCTGGTTTCTACCCCCTCACCTTTCACCTGGTACCTCCCCCTCACCTTTCACCTGGTTTTTACCCCCTCACCTTTCACCTGGTATCTCCCCCTCACCTTTCACCTGGTATCTCCACCTCACCTTTCACCTGGTATCTCCCCCTTCACCTTTCACCTGGCATCTCCCCCTCACCTTTCACCTGGTACATCCCCCTCACCTTTCACCTGGTATCTCCCCCTCACCTCCACCTGGTAACTCCCCCCTCACCTTTCACCTGGTATCTCCCCCCATCACCTTTCACCTGGTATCTCCCCCTCACCTTTCACCTGGTAACTCCCCCCTCACCTTTCACCTGGTATCTCCCCCCTCACCTTTCACCTGGTATCTCCCCCTCACCTTTCACCTGGTATATCCCCCTCACCTTTCACCTGGTATCCCCCTCACCTTTCACCTGGTATCTCCCCCCTCACCTTTCACCTGGTATCTCCCCCTTCACCTTTCACTTGGTATCTCCCCCTCATCTTTCACCTGGTACCTCCCCCTCACCTTTCACCTGGTACATCCCCCCTCACCTTTCACCTGGTATCTCCCCCTCACCTTTCACCTGGTACATCCCCCATCACCTTTCACCTGGTATCTCCCCCTCACCTTTCACCTGGTATCTCCCCCTCACCTTTCACCTGGTATCTCCCCCTCACCTTTCACCTGGTATCTCCACCTCACCTTTCACCTGGTATCTCCCCCTCACCTTTCACCTGGTATATCCCCCTCACCTTTCACCTGGTATCCCCCTCACCTTTCACCTGGTATCTCCCCCCTCACCTTTCACCTGGTATCTCCCCCTTCACCTTTCACTTGGTATCTCCCCCTCATCTTTCACCTGGTACCTCCCCCTCACCTTTCACCTGGTACATCCCCCCTCACCTTTCACCTGGTATCTCCCCCTCACCTTTCACCTGGTACATCCCCCATCACCTTTCACCTGGTATCTCCCCCTCACCTTTCACCTGGTATCTCCCCCTCACCTTTCACCTGGTATCTCCCCCCTCACCTTTCACCTGGTATCTCCCCCTTCACCTTTCACTTGGTATCTCCCCCTCATCTTTCACCTGGTACCTCCCCCTCACCTTTCACCTGGTATCCCCCCTCACCTTTCACCTGGCATCTCCCCCTCACCTTTCACCTGGTTTCTTCCCCCTCACCTTTCACCTGGTACCTCCCCCTCACCTTTCACCTGGTTTCTACCCCCTCACCTTTCACCTGGTATCTCCCCCTCACCTTTCACCTGGTAACTCCCCCCTCACCTTTCACCTGGTATCTCCCCCCTCACCTTTCACCTGGTATCTCCCCCTCACGTTTCACCTGGTATCTCCACCTTCACCTTTCACTTGGCATCTCCCCTTCACCTTTCACCTGGTACCTCCCCCTTACCTTTCACCTGGTTTCTACCCCTCACCTTTTACCTGGTATATCCCCCTCACCTTTCACCTGGTATCCCCCTCACCTTTCACCTGGTACATCCCCCCTCACTTTTCACCTGGTATCTCCCCCTCACCTTTCACCTGGTATCTCCCCCCTCACCTTTCACCTGGTTTCTCCCCCCTCACCTTTCACCTGGTATCTCCCCCCTCACCTCCACCTGGTAACTCCCCCCTCACCTTTCACCTGGTATCTCCCCCCATCACCTTTCACCTGGTATCTCCCCCTCACCTTTCACCTGGTAACTCCCCCCTCACCTTTCACCTGGTATCTCCCCCCTCACCTTTCACCTGGTATCTCCCCCTCACCTTTCACCTGGTATATCCCCCTCACCTTTCACCTGGTATCCCCCTCACCTTTCACCTGGTATCTCCCCCCTCACCTTTCACCTGGTATCTCCCCCTTCACCTTTCACTTGGTATCTCCCCCTCATCTTTCACCTGGTACCTCCCCCTCACCTTTCACCTGGTACATCCCCCCTCACCTTTCACCTGGTATCTCCCCCTCACCTTTCACCTGGTACATCCCCCATCACCTTTCACCTGGTATCTCCCCCTCACCTTTCACCTGGTATCTCCCCCTCACCTTTCACCTGGTATCTCCCCCTCACCTTTCACCTGGTACATCCCCCCTCACCTTCACCTGGTATCTCCCCCTCACCTTTCACCTGGTATCTCCCCCTCACCTTTCACCTGGTATCTCCACCTCACCTTTCACCTGGTATCTCCCCCTCACCTTTCACCTGGTATCTCCACCTCACCTTTCACCTGGTATCTCCCCCTCACCTTTCACCTGGTACATTTCCCATCACCTTTCACCTGGTATCTCCCCCTCACCTTTCACCTGGTATCTCCCCCTCACCTTTCACCTGGTATCTCCCCCTCACCTTTCACCTGGTATCTCCCCCTCACCTTTCACCTGGTATCTCCCCCTTCACCTTTCACTTGGTATCTCCCCCTCATCTTTCACCTGGTACCTCCCCCTCACCTTTCACCTGGTACATCCCCCCTCACCTTTCACCTGGTATCTCCCCCTCACCTTTCACCTGGTACATCCCCCATCACCTTTCACCTGGTATCTCCCCCTCACCTTTCACCTGGTATCTCCCCCTCACCTTTCACCTGGTATCTCCCCCCTCACCTTTCACCTGGTATCTCCCCCTCACCTTTCACCTGGTATCTCCCCCCTCACCTTTCACCTGGTTTCTACCCCTCACCTTTCACCTGGTAACTCCCCCCTCACCTTTCACCTGGTATCTCCCCCCCTCACCTTTCACCTGGTACATCCCCCATCACCTTTCACCTGGTATCTCCCCCTCACCTTTCACCTGGTATCTCCCCCCATCACCTTTCACCTGGTATCTCCCCCTCACCTTTCACCTGGTATCTCCCCCTCACCTTTCACCTGGTACATCCCCCATCACCTTTCACCTGGTAACTCCCCCCTCACCTTTCACCTGGTATCTCCCCCCCTCACCTTTCACCTGGTACATCCCCCATCACCTTTCACCTGGTATCTCCCCCTCACCTTTCACCTGGTATCTCCCCCCATCACCTTTCACCTGGTATCTCCCCCTCACCTTTCACCTGGTATCTCCCCCTCACCTTTCACCTGGTACATCCCCCATCACCTTTCACCTGGTATCTCCCCCTCACCTTTCACCTGGTATCTCCCCCCTCACCTTTCACCTGGTATCTCCCCCTTCACCTTTCACTTGGTATCTCCCCCTCATCTTTCACCTGGTACCTCCCCCTCACCTTTCACCTGGTACATCCCCCCTCACCTTTCACCTGGTATCTCCCCCTCACCTTTCACCTGGTACATCCCCCATCACCTTTCACCTGGTATCTCCCCCTCACCTTTCACCTGGTATCTCCCCCTCACCTTTCACCTGGTATCTCCCCCTCACCTTTCACCTGGTACATCCCCCCTCACCTTCACCTGGTATCTCCCCCTCACCTTTCACCTGGTATCTCCCCCTCACCTTTCACCTGGTATCTCCACCTCACCTTTCACCTGGTATCTCCCCCTCACCTTTCACCTGGTATCTCCCCCTCACCTTTCACCTGGTATCTCCCCCTCACCTTTCACCTGGTATCTCCCCCCTCACCTTTCACCTGGTATCTCCCCCTTCACCTTTCACTTGGTTTCTACCCCTCACCTTTCACCTGGTTTCTACCCCTCACCTTTCACCTGGTAACTCCCCCCTCACCTTTCACCTGGTATCTCCCCCCTCACCTTTCACCTGGTACATCCCCCATCACCTTTCACCTGGTATCTCCCCCTCACCTTTCACCTGGTATCTCCCCCTCACCTTTCACCTGGTATCTCCCCCCTCACCTTTTCCTGGTATCTCCCCCCATCACCTTTCACCTGGTATCTCCCCCTCACCTTTCACCTGGTATCTCCCCCCTCACCTTTCACCTGGTATCTCCCCCCATCACCTTTCACCTGGTATCTCCCCCTCACCTTTCACCTGTTACTTCCCCCTTACCTTTCACCTGGTATCTCCCCCCTCACCTTTCACCTGGTATCCCCCCTCACCTTTCACCTGGCATCTCCCCCTCACCTTTCACCTGGTTTCTACCCCCTCACCTTTCACCTGGTATCTCCCCCTCACCTTCACCTGGTATCTCCCCCTCACCTTTCACCTGGTATCTCCCCCTCACCTTCACCTGGTATCTCCCCCTCACCTTTCACCTGGTATCCCCCTCACCTTTCACCTGGTACATCCCCCTCACCTTTCACCTGGTATCTCCCCCTCACCTTTCACCTGGTATCTCCCCCTCACCTTTCACCTGGTATCTCCCCCTCACCTTTCACCTGGTACATCCCCCATCACCTTTCACCTGGTATCTCCCCCTCACCTTTCACCTGGTATCTCCCCCTCACCTTTTACCTGGTATCTCCCCCCTCACCTTTCACCTGGTATCTCCCCCTTCACCTTTCACTTGGTATCTCCCCCTCAACTTTCACCTGGTATCTCCCCCTCACCTTTCACCTGGTATCTCCCCCCTCACCTTTCACCTGGTATCTCCCCCCATCACCTTTCACCTGGTATCTCCCCCTCACCTTTCACCTGGTAACTCCCCCCTCACCTTTCACCTGGTATCTCCCCCCTTACCTTTCACCTGGTATCTCCCCCTCACCTTTCACCTGTTACTTCCCCCTTACCTTTCACCTGGTATCTCCCCCCTCACCTTTCACCTGGTTTCTACCCCTCACCTTTCACCTGGTATCTCCCCCCTCACCTTTCACCAGGTATCTCCCCCTCACCTTTCACCTGGTAACTCCCCCCTCACCTTTCACCTGGTATCTCCCCCCCTCACCTTTCACCTGGTACATCCCCCATCACCTTTCACCTGGTATCTCCCCCTCACCTTTCACCTGGTATCTCCCCCTCACCTTTCACCTGGTATCTCCCCCCTCACCTTTCATCTGGTATCTCCCCCCATCACCTTTCACCTGGTATCTCCCCCTCACCTTTCACCTGGTATCTCCCCCTCACCTTTCACCTGGTAACTCCCCCCTCACCTTTCACCTGGTATCTCCCCCCTCACCTTTCACCTGTTACTTCCCCCTTACCTTTCACCTGGTATCTCGCCCCTCACCTTTCACCTGTTACTTCCCCCTTACCTTTCACCTGGTATCTCCCCCCTCACCTTTCACCTGGTTTCTACCCCTCACCTTTCACCTGGTATCTCCCCCCTCACCTTTCACCAGGTATCTCCCCCTCACCTTTTACCTGGTACATCCCCCATCACCTTTCACCTGGTATCTCTCCCTCACCTTTTACCTGGTACATCCCCCATCACCTTTCACCTGGTATCTCTCCCTCACCTTTTACCTGGTATCTCCCCCCTCACCTGGTATCTCCCCCATCACCTTTCACCTGGTATCTCCCCCTCACCTTTCACCTGGTATCTCCCCCCTCACCTTTCACCTGGTATCTCCCCCCATCACCTTTCACCTGGTATCTCCCCCTCACCTTTCACCTGGTAACTCCCCCCTCACCTTTCACCTGGTATCTCCCCCCTCACCTTTCACCTGGTTTCTACCCCTCACCTTTCACCTGGTATCTCCCCCCCTCACCTTTCACCTGGTACATCCCCCATCACCTTTCACCTGGTATCTCCCCCTCACCTTTCACCTGGTATCTCCCCCCATCACCTTTCACCTGGTATCTCCCCCTCACCTTTCACCTGGTATCTCCCCCTCACCTTTCACCTGGTACATCCCCCATCACCTTTCACCTGGTATCTCCCCCTCACCTTTCACCTGGTATCTCCCCCTCACCTTTCACCTTGTATCTCCCCCCTCACCTTTCACCTGGTATCTCCCCCTTCACCTTTCACTTGGTATCTCCCCCTCATATTTCACCTGGTACCTCCCCCTCACCTTTCACCTGGTACATCCCCCCTCACCTTTCACCTGGTATCTCCCCCTCACCTTTCACCTGGTACATCCCCCATCACCTTTCACCTGGTATCTCCCCCTCACCTTTCACCTGGTATCTCCCCCTCACCTTTCACCTGGTATCTCCCCCTCACCTTTCACCTGGTACATCCCCCCTCACCTTCACCTGGTATCTCCCCCTCACCTTTCACCTGGTATCTCCCCCTCACCTTTCACCTGGTATCTCCACCTCACCTTTCACCTGGTATCTCCCCCTCACCTTTCACCTGGTATCTCCCCTTCACCTTTCACCTGGTATCTCCCCCTCACCTTTCACCTGGTACATCCCCCATCACCTTTCACCTGGTATCTCCCCCTCACCTTTCACCTGGTATCTCCCCCTCACCTTTCACCTGGTATCTCCCCCCTCACCTTTCACCTGGTATCTCCCCCTTCACCTTTCACTTGGTATCTCCCCCTCATCTTTCACCTGGTACCTCCCCCTCACCTTTCACCTGGTACATCCCCCCTCACCTTTCACCTGGTATCCCCCCTCACCTTTCACCTGGTACATCCCCCATCACCTTTCAACTGGTATCTCCCCCTCACCTTTCACCTGGTATCTCCCCCTCTGCTTTCACCTGGTATCTCCCCCCTCACCTTTCACCTGGTATCTCCCCCTCACCTTTCACCTGGTATCTCCCCCCTCACCTTTCACCTGGTTTCTACCCCTCACCTTTCACCTGGTAACTCCCTCCTCACCTTTCACCTGGTATCTCCCCCTCTGCTTTCACCTGGTATCTCCCCCTCACCTTTCACCTGGTATCTCCCCCTCACCTTTCACCTGGTATCTCCCCCTCACCTTTCACCTGGTATCTCCCCCCATCACCTTTCACCTGGTATCTCCCCCTCACCTTTCACCTGGTATCTCCCCCTCACCTTTCACCTGGCATCTCCCCCTCACCTTTCACCTGGTTTCTACCCCCTCACCTTTCACCTGGTATCTCCCCCTCACCTTCACCTGGTATCTCCCCCTCACCTTTCACCTGGTATCTCCCCCTCACCTTCACCTGGTATCTCCCCCTCACCTTTCTCCTGGTACCCCCCTCACCTTTCACCTGGTACATCCCCCCTCACCTTTCACCTGGTATCTCCCCCTCACCTTTCACCTGGTATCTCCCCCTCACCTTTCACCTGGTATCTCCCCCTCACCTTTCACCTGGTACATCCCCCATCACCCTTCACCTGGTATCTCCCCCTCACCTTTCACCTGGTATCTCCCCCTCACCTTTCACCTGGTATCTCCCCCCTCACCTTTCACCTGGTACATCCCCCATCACCTTTCACCTGGTATCTTCCCCTCACCTTTCACCTGGTATCTCCCCCTCACCTTTCACCTGGAATCCCCCCCTCACCTTTCACCTGGTTTCTACCCCTCACCTTTCACCTGGTATCTCCCCCCTCACCTTTCACCTGGTATCTCCCCCTCACCTTTCACCTGGTAACTCCCCCCTCACCTTTCACCTGGTATCTCCCCCCCTCACCTTTCACCTGGTACATCCCCCATCACCTTTCACCTGGTATCTCCCCCTCACCTTTCACCTGGTATCTCCCCCTCACCTTTCACCTGGTATCTCCCCCCTCACCTTTTCCTGGTAACTCCCCCCTCACCTTTCACCTGGTATCTCCCCCCTCACCTTTCACCTGGTATCTCCCCCTCACCTTTCACCTGTTACTTCCCCCTTACCTTTCACCTGGTATCTCCCCCCTCACCTTTCACCTGGTATCCCCCCTCACCTTTCACCTGGCATCTCCCCCTCACCTTTCACCTGGTTTCTACCCCCTCACCTTTCACCTGGTACATCCCCCCTCACCTTCACCTGGTATCTCCCCCTCACCTTTCACCTGGTATCTCCCCCTCACCTTTCACCTGGTACATCCCCCATCACCTTTCACCTGGTATCTCCCCCTCACCTTTCACCTGGTATCTCCCCCTCACCTTTCACCTGGTATCTCCCCCTCACCTTTCACCTGGTACATCCCCCCTCACCTTCACCTGGTATCTCCCCCTCACCTTTCACCTGGTATCTCCCCCCTCACCTTTCACCTGGTATCCCCCCTCACCTTTCACCTGGTTTCTACCCCCTCACCTTTCACCTGGTACATCCCCCCTCACCTTCACCTGGTATCTCCCCCTCACCTTTCACCTGGTATCTCCCCCTCACCTTTCACCTGGTACATCCCCCATCACCTTTCACCTGGTATCTCCCCCTCACCTTTCACCTGGTATCTCCCCCTCACCTTTCACCTGGTATCTCCCCCTCACCTTTCACCTGGTACATCCCCCCTCACCTTCACCTGGTATCTCCCCCTCACCTTTCACCTGGTATCTCCCCCTCACCTTTCACCTGGTATCTCCACCTCACCTTTCACCTGGTATCTCCCCCTCACCTTTCACCTGGTACATCCCCCATCACCTTTCACCTGGTATCTCCCCCTCATCTTTCACCTGGTACCTCCCCCTCACCTTTCACCTGGTACATCCCCCCTCACCTTCACCTGGTATCTCCCCCTCACCTTTCACCTGGTATCTCCCCCTCACCTTTCACCTGGTATCTCCCCCTCACCTTTCACCTGGTATCTCCCCCCTCACCTTTCACCTGGTATCTCCCCCTTCACCTTTCACTTGGTATCTCCCCCTCATCTTTCACCTGGTACCTCCCCCTCACCTTTCACCTGGTACATCCCCCCTCACCTTTCACCTGGTATCTCCCCCTCACCTTTCACCTGGTACATCCCCCATCACCTTTCACCTGGTATCTCCCCCTCACCTTTCACCTGGTATCTCCCCCTCACCTTTCACCTGGTATCTCCCCCCTCACCTTTCACCTGGTATCTCCCCCTCACCTTTCACCTGGTATCTCCCCCCTCACCTTTCACCTGGTTTCTACCCCTCACCTTTCACCTGGTAACTCCCCCCTCACCTTTCACCTGGTATCTCCCCCCCTCACCTTTCACCTGGTACATCCCCCATCACCTTTCACCTGGTATCTCCCCCTCACCTTTCACCTGGTATCTCCCCCCATCACCTTTCACCTGGTATCTCCCCCTCACCTTTCACCTGGTATCTCCCCCTCACCTTTCACCTGGTACATCCCCCATCACCTTTCACCTGGTATCTCCCCCTCACCTTTCACCTGGTATCTCCCCCTCACCTTTAACCTGATATCTCCCCCTCACCTTTCACCTGGTACATCCCCCCTCACCTTCACCTGGTATCTCCCCCTCACCTTTCACCTGGTACATCCCCCATCACCTTTCACCTGGTATCTCCCCCTCACCTTTCACCTGGTATCTCCCCCTCACCTTTCACCTGGTATCTCCCCCCTCACCTTTCACCTGGTATCTCCCCCTCACCTTTCACCTGGTATCTCCCCCCTCACCTTTCACCTGGTTTCTACCCCTCACCTTTCACCTGGTAACTCCCCCCTCACCTTTCACCTGGTATCTCCCCCCTCACCTTTCACCTGGTACATCCCCCATCACCTTTCACCTGGTATCTCCCCCTCACCTTTCACCTGGTATCTCCCCCTCACCTTTCACCTGGTATCTCCCCCCTCACCTTTTCCTGGTATCTCCCCCCATCACCTTTCACCTGGTATCTCCCCCTCACCTTTCACCTGGTATCTCCCCCCTCACCTTTCACCTGGTACATCCCCCATCACCTTTCACCTGGTATCTCCCCCTCACCTTTCACCTGGTATCTCCCCCTCACCTTTCACCTGGTATCTCCCCCCTCACCTTTTCCTGGTATCTCCCCCCATCACCTTTCACCTGGTATCTCCCCCTCACCTTTCACCTGGTATCTTCCCCCTCACCTTTCACCTGGTATCTCCCCCCATCACCTTTCACCTGGTATCTCCCCCTCACCTTTCACCTGTTACTTCCCCCTTACCTTTCACCTGGTATCTCCCCCCTCACCTTTCACCTGGTATCTCCCCCTCACCTTTCACCTGGTATCTCCCCCCTCACCTTTCACCTGGTTTCTACCCCTCACCTTTCACCTGGTAACTCCCCCCTCACCTTTCACCTGGTATCTCCCCCCTCACCTTTCACCTGGTACATCCCCCATCACCTTTCACCTGGTATCTCCCCCTCACCTTTCACCTGGTATCTCCCCCTCACCTTTCACCTGGTATCTCCCCCCTCACCTTTTCCTGGTATCTCCCCCCATCACCTTTCACCTGGTATCTCCCCCTCACCTTTCACCTGATATCTCCCCCCTCACCTTTCACCTGGTACATCCCCCATCACCTTTCACCTGGTATCTCCCCCTCACCTTTCACCTGGTATCTCCCCCTCACCTTTCACCTGGTATCTCCCCCCTCACCTTTTCCATGTATCTCCCCCCATCACCTTTCACCTGGTATCTCCCCCTCACCTTTCACCTGGTATCTCCCCCCTCACCTTTCACCTGGTATCTCCCCCCATCACCTTTCACCTGGTATCTCCCCCTCACCTTTCACCTGTTACTTCCCCCTTACCTTTCACCTGGTATCTCCCCCCTCACCTTTCACCTGGTATCCCCCCTCACCTTTCACCTGGTATCTCCCCCTCACCTTCACCTGGTATCTCCCCCTCACCTTTCACCTGGTATCTCCCCCTCACCTTCACCTGGTATCTCCCCCTAACCTTTCACCTGGTATCCCCCTCACCTTTCACCTGGTACATCCCCCCTCACCTTTCACCTGGTATCTCCCCCTCACCTTTCACCTGGTATCTCCCCCTCACCTTTCACCTGGTATCTCCCCCTCACCTTTCACCTGGTACATCCCCCATCACCTTTCACCTGGTATCTCCCCCTCACCTTTCACCTGGTATCTCCCCCCTCACCTTTCACCTGGTACCTCCCCCTTCACCTTTCACTTGGTATCTCCCCCTCATCTTTCACCTGGTATCTCCCCCTCACCTTTCACCTGGTATCTCCCCCCTCACCTTTCACCTGGTATCTCCCCCCATCACCTTTCACCTGGTATCTCCCCATCACCTTTCACCTGGTAACTCCCCCCTCACCTTTCACCTGGTATCTCCCCCCTCACCTTTCACCTGGTATCTCCCCCTCACCTTTCACCTGTTACTTCCCCCTTACCTTTCACCTGGTATCTCCCCCCTCACCTTTCACCTGGTATCTCCCCCCTCACCTTTCACCTGGTTTCTACCCCTCACCTTTCACCTGGTAACTCCCCCCTCACCTTTCACCTGGTATCTCCCCCCTCACCTTTCACCTAGTACATCCCCCATCACCTTTCACCTGGTATCTCCCCCTCACCTTTCACCTGGTATCTCCCCCCATCACCTTTCACCTGGTATCTCCCCCTCACCTTTCACCTGGTATCTCCCCCTCACCTTTCACCTGGTACATCCCCCATCACCTTTCACCTGGTATCTCCCCCTCACCTTTCACCTGGTATCTCCCCCTCACCTTTCACCTGGTATCTCCCCCCTCACCTTTCACCTGGTATCTCCCCCTTCACCTTTCACTTGGTATCTCCCCCTCATCTTTCACCTGGTACCTCCCCCTCACCTTTCACCTGGTACATCCCCCCTCACCTTTCACCTGGTATCTCCCCCTCACCTTTCACCTGGTACATCCCCCATCACCTTTCACCTGGTATCTCCCCCTCACCTTTCACCTGGTATCTCCCCCTCACCTTTCACCTGGTATCTCCCCCTCACCTTTCACCTGGTACATCCCCCCTCACCTTCACCTGGTATCTCCCCCTCACCTTTCACCTGGTATCACCCCCTCACCTTTCACCTGGTATCTCCACCTCACCTTTCACCTGGTATCTCCCCCTTACCTTTCACCTGGTATCTCCCCCTCACCTTTCACCTGGTATCTCCCCCTCACCTTTCACCTGGTACATCCCCCATCACCTTTCATCTGGTATCTCCCCCTCACCTTTCATCTGGTATCTCCCCCTCACCTTTCACCTGGTATCTCCCCCCTCACCTTTCACCTGGTATCTCCCCCTTCACCTTTCACTTGGTATCTCCCCCTCATCTTTCACCTGGTACCTCCCCCTCACCTTTCACCTGGTACATCCTCCCTCACCTTTCACCTGGTATCCCCCCTCACCTTTCACCTGGTACATCCCCCATCACCTTTCACCTGGTATCTCCCCCTCACCTTTCACCTGGTATCTCCCCCTCTGCTTTCACCTGGTATCTCCCCCCTCACCTTTCACCTGGTATCTCCCCCTCACCTTTCACCTGGTATCTCCCCCCTCACCTTTCACCTGGTTTCTACCCCTCACCTTTCACCTGGTAACTCCCCCCTCACCTTTCACCTGGTATCTCCCCCCCTCACCTTTCACCTGGTACATCCCCCATCACCTTTCACCTGGTATCTCCCCCTCACCTTTCACCTGGTATCTCCCCCTCACCTTTCACCTGGTATCTCCCCCCTCACCTTTTCCTGGTATCTCCCCCCATCACCTTTCACCTGGTATCTCCCCCTCACCTTTCACCTGGTATCTCCCCCCTCACCTTTCACCTGGTATCTCCCCCCATCACCTTTCACCTGGTATCTCCCCCTCACCTTTCACCTGTTACTTCCCCCTTACCTTTCACCTGGTATCTCCCCCCTCACCTTTCACCTGGTATCCCCCCTCACCTTTCACCTGGCATCTCCCCCTCACCTTTCACCTGGTTTCTACCCCCTCACCTTTCACCTGGTATCTCCCCCTCACCTTCACCTGGTATCTCCCCCTCACCTTTCACCTGGTATCTCCCCCTCACCTTCACCTGGTATCTCCCCCTCACCTTTCACCTGGTATCCCCCTCACCTTTCACCTGGTACATCCCCCCTCACCTTTCACCTGGTATCTCCCCCTCACCTTTCACCTGGTATCTCCCCCTCACCTTTCACCTGGTATCTCCCCCTCACCTTTCACCTGGTACATCCCCCATCACCCTTCACCTGTTATCTCCCCCTCACCTTTCACCTGGTATCTCCCCCTCACCTTTCACCTGGTATCTCCCCCCTCACCTTTCACCTGGTATCTCCCCCTTCACCTTTCACTTGGTATCTCCCCCTCATCTTTCACCTGGTACCTCCCCCTCACCTTTCACCTGGTACATCCCCCCTCACCTTTCACCTGGTATCTCCCCCTCACCTTTCACCTGGTACATCCCCCATCACCTTTCACCTGGTATCTCTCCCTCACCTTTTACCTGGTATCTCCCCCCTCACCTTTCACCTGGTACATCCCCCCTCACCTTTCACCTGGTATCTCCCCCTTCACCTTTCACCTGGTATCTCCCGCCTCACCTTTCACCTGGTACCTCCCCCTCACCTTTCACCTGGTTTCTACCCCCTCACCTTTCACCTGGTATCTCCCCCTCACCTTTCACCTGGTATCTCCCCCTCACCTTTCATTTGGTATCTCCCCCCTCACCTTTCAGCTGGTATCCCCCCTCACCTTTCACCTGGTATCTCCCCCTCACCTTTCACATGGTATTTCCTCCTCACCTTTCACCTGGTATCTCCCCCCTCACCTCTCACCTGGTATCTCCCCCTCACGTTTCACCTGGTAGTTCCCCCTCACCTTTCACCTGGTATCTCCCCCCTCACCTTTCACCTGGTATCCCCCCTCACCTTTCACCTGGCATCTCCCCCTCACCTTTCACCTGGTTTCTTCCCCCTCACCTTTCACCTGGTACCTCCCCCTCACCTTTCACCTGGTTTCTACCCCCTCACCTTTCACCTGGTATCTCCCCCTCACCTTTCACCTGGTAACTCCCCCCTCACCTTTCACCTGGTATATCCCCCCTCACCTTTCACCTGGTATCTCCCCCTCACGTTTCACCTGGTATCTCCACCTTCACCTTTCACTTGGCATCTCCCCTTCACCTTTCACCTGGTACCTCCCCCTTACCTTTCACCTGGTTTCTACCCCTCACCTTTTACCTGGTATATCCCCCTCACCTTTCACCTGGTATCCCCCTCACCTTTCACCTGGTACATCCCCCCTCACTTTTCACCTGGTATCTCCCCCTCACCTTTCACCTGGTATCTCCCCCCTCACCTTTCACCTGGTTTCTCCCCCCTCACCTTTCACCTGGTATCTCCCCCCTCACCTTTCACCTGGTATCCCCCCCTCACCTTTCACCTGGCATCTCCCCCTCACCTTTCACCTGGTACCTCCCCCTCACCTTTCACCTGGTTTCTACCCCCTCACCTTTCACCTGGTATCTCCCCCCCACCTTTCATTTGGTATCTCCCCCCTCACCTTTCACCTGGTATCTCCCCCCTCACCTTTCACCTGGTATCTCCCCCTCACCTTTCACCTGGTATCTCCCCCCTCACCTTTCACCTGGTATCTCCCCCTCACCTTTCACCTGGTAACTCCCCCCTCACCTTTCACCTGGTATCTCCCCCCATCACCTTTCACCTGGTATCTCCCCCTCACCTTTCACCTGGTAACTCCACCCTCACCTTTCACCTGGTATCTCCCCCTAACCTTTCACCTGGTATCTCCCCCTCACCTTTCACCTGGTACCTCCCCCTCACCTTTCACCTGGTATCTCCCCCTCACCTTTCACCTGGTACATCCCCCCTCACCTTTCACCTGGTATCTCCCCCTCACCTTTCACCTGGTACTTCCCCCTCACCTTTCACCTGGCATCTCCCCCTCACCTTTCACCTGGTTTCTACCCCCTCACCTTTCACCTGGTACCTCCCCCTCACCTTTCACCTGGTTTTTACCCCCTCACCTTTCACCTGGTATCTCCCCCTCACCTTTCACCTGGTATCTCCACCTCACCTTTCACCTGGTATCTCCCCCTTCACCTTTCACCTGGCATCTCCCCCTCACCTTTCACCTGGTACATCCCCCTCACCTTTCACCTGGTATCTCCCCCTCACCTCCACCTGGTAACTCCCCCCTCACCTTTCACCTGGTATCTCCCCCCATCACCTTTCACCTGGTATCTCCCCCTCACCTTTCACCTGGTAACTCCCCCCTCACCTTTCACCTGGTATCTCCCCCCTCACCTTTCACCTGGTATCTCCCCCTCACCTTTCACCTGGTATATCCCCCTCACCTTTCACCTGGTATCCCCCTCACCTTTCACCTGGTATCTCCCCCCTCACCTTTCACCTGGTATCTCCCCCTTCACCTTTCACTTGGTATCTCCCCCTCATCTTTCACCTGGTACCTCCCCCTCACCTTTCACCTGGTACATCCCCCCTCACCTTTCACCTGGTATCTCCCCCTCACCTTTCACCTGGTACATCCCCCATCACCTTTCACCTGGTATCTCCCCCTCACCTTTCACCTGGTATCTCCCCCTCACCTTTCACCTGGTATCTCCCCCTCACCTTTCACCTGGTACATCCCCCCTCACCTTCACCTGGTATCTCCCCCTCACCTTTCACCTGGTATCTCCCCCTCACCTTTCACCTGGTATCTCCACCTCACCTTTCACCTGGTATCTCCCCCTCACCTTTCACCTGGTATCTCCACCTCACCTTTCACCTGGTATCTCCCCCTCACCTTTCACCTGGTACATCCCCCATCACCTTTCACCTGGTATCTCCCCCTCACCTTTCACCTGGTATCTCCCCCTCACCTTTCACCTGGTATCTCCCCCCTCACCTTTCACCTGGTATCTCCCCCTTCACCTTTCACTTGGTATCTCCCCCTCATCTTTCACCTGGTACCTCCCCCTCACCTTTCACCTGGTACATCCCCCCTCACCTTTCACCTGGTATCTCCCCCTCACCTTTCACCTGGTACATCCCCCATCACCTTTCACCTGGTATCTCCCCCTCACCTTTCACCTGGTATCTCCCCCTCACCTTTCACCTGGTATCTCCCCCCTCACCTTTCACCTGGTATCTCCCCCTCACCTTTCACCTGGTATCTCCCCCCTCACCTTTCACCTGGTTTCTACCCCTCACCTTTCACCTGGTAACTCCCCCCTCACCTTTCACCTGGTATCTCCCCCCCTCACCTTTCACCTGGTACATCCCCCATCACCTTTCACCTGGTATCTCCCCCTCACCTTTCACCTGGTATCTCCCCCCATCACCTTTCACCTGGTATCTCCCCCTCACCTTTCACCTGGTATCTCCCCCTCACCTTTCACCTGGTACATCCCCCATCACCTTTCACCTGGTATCTCCCCCTCACCTTTCACCTGGTATCTCCCCCTCACCTTTCACCTGGTATCTCCCCCCTCACCTTTCACCTGGTATCTCCCCCTTCACCTTTCACTTGGTATCTCCCCCTCATCTTTCACCTGGTACCTCCCCCTCACCTTTCACCTGGTACATCCCCCCTCACCTTTCACCTGGTATCTCCCCCTCACCTTTCACCTGGTACATCCCCCATCACCTTTCACCTGGTATCTCCCCCTCACCTTTCACCTGGTATCTCCCCCTCACCTTTCACCTGGTATCTCCCCCTCACCTTTCACCTGGTACACCCCCCCTCACCTTCACCTGGTATCTCCCCCTCACCTTTCACCTGGTATCTCCCCCTCACCTTTCACCTGGTATCTCCACCTCACCTTTCACCTGGTATCTCCCCCTCACCTTTCACCTGGTATCTCCCCCCATCACCTTTCACCTGGTATCTCCCCCTCACCTTTCACCTGGTATCTCCCCCCTCACCTTTCACCTGGTATCTCCCCCCATCACCTTTCACCTGGTATCTCCCCCTCACCTTTCACCTGTTACTTCCCCCTTACCTTTCACCTGGTATCTCCCCCCTCACCTTTCACCTGGTATCCCCCCTCACCTTTCACCTGGCATCTCCCCCTCACCTTTCACCTGGTTTCTACCCCCTCACCTTTCACCTGGTATCTC
Organism: Eucyclogobius newberryi; assembly: GCF_026437365.1. NCBI lineage: Eukaryota > Metazoa > Chordata > Actinopteri > Gobiiformes > Gobiidae > Eucyclogobius > Eucyclogobius newberryi. The sequence goes on along the minus strand of NW_027316501.1, from coordinate 11,161 downwards.
CCCCTCACCTTCACCTGGTATCTCCCCCTCACCTTTCACCTGGTATCTCCCCCTCACCTTCACCTGGTATCTCCCCCTCACCTTTCACCTGGTATCCCCCTCACCTTTCACCTGGTACATCCCCCCTCACCTTTCACCTGGTATCTCCCCCTCACCTTTCACCTGGTATCTCCCCCTCACCTTTCACCTGGTATCTCCCCCTCACCTTTCACCTGGTACATCCCCCATCACCCTTCACCTGGTATCTCCCCCTCACCTTTCACCTGGTATCTCCCCCTCACCTTTCACCTGGTATCTCCCCCCTCACCTTTCACCTGGTATCTCCCCCTTCACCTTTCACTTGGTATCTCCCCCTCATCTTTCACCTGGTACCTCCCCCTCACCTTTCACCTGGTACATCCCCCCTCACCTTTCACCTGGTATCTCCCCCTCACCTTTCACCTGGTACATCCCCCATCACCTTTCACCTGGTATCTCTCCCTCACCTTTTACCTGGTATCTCCCCCCTCACCTTTCACCTGGTACATCCCCCCTCACCTTTCACCTGGTATCTCCCCCTTCACCTTTCACCTGGTATCTCCCGCCTCACCTTTCACCTGGTACCTCCCCCTCACCTTTCACCTGGTTTCTACCCCCTCACCTTTCACCTGGTATCTCCCCCTCACCTTTCACCTGGTATCTCCCCCTCACCTTTCATTTGGTATCTCCCCCCTCACCTTTCAGCTGGTATCCCCCCTCACCTTTCACCTGGTATCTCCCCCTCACCTTTCACATGGTATTTCCTCCTCACCTTTCACCTGGTATCTCCCCCCTCACCTCTCACCTGGTATCTCCCCCTCACGTTTCACCTGGTAGTTCCCCCTCACCTTTCACCTGGTATCTCCCCCCTCACCTTTCACCTGGTATCCCCCCTCACCTTTCACCTGGCATCTCCCCCTCACCTTTCACCTGGTTTCTTCCCCCTCACCTTTCACCTGGTACCTCCCCCTCACCTTTCACCTGGTTTCTACCCCCTCACCTTTCACCTGGTATCTCCCCCTCACCTTTCACCTGGTAACTCCCCCCTCACCTTTCACCTGGTATATCCCCCCTCACCTTTCACCTGGTATCTCCCCCTCACGTTTCACCTGGTATCTCCACCTTCACCTTTCACTTGGCATCTCCCCTTCACCTTTCACCTGGTACCTCCCCCTTACCTTTCACCTGGTTTCTACCCCTCACCTTTTACCTGGTATATCCCCCTCACCTTTCACCTGGTATCTCCCCCTCACCTTTCACCTGGTAACTCCCCCCTCACCTTTCACCTGGTATCTCCCCCCATCACCTTTCACCTGGTATCTCCCCCTAACCTTTCACCTGGTATCTCCCCCTCACCTTTCACCTGGTACCTCCCCCTCACCTTTCACCTGGTATCTCCCCCTCACCTTTCACCTGGTACATCCCCCCTCACCTTTCACCTGGTATCTCCCCCTCACCTTTCACCTGGTACTTCCCCCTCACCTTTCACCTGGCATCTCCCCCTCACCTTTCACCTGGTTTCTACCCCCTCACCTTTCACCTGGTACCTCCCCCTCACCTTTCACCTGGTTTTTACCCCCTCACCTTTCACCTGGTATCTCCCCCTCACCTTTCACCTGGTATCTCCACCTCACCTTTCACCTGGTATCTCCCCCTTCACCTTTCACCTGGCATCTCCCCCTCACCTTTCACCTGGTACATCCCCCTCACCTTTCACCTGGTATCTCCCCCTCACCTCCACCTGGTAACTCCCCCCTCACCTTTCACCTGGTATCTCCCCCCATCACCTTTCACCTGGTATCTCCCCCTCACCTTTCACCTGGTAACTCCCCCCTCACCTTTCACCTGGTATCTCCCCCCTCACCTTTCACCTGGTATCTCCCCCTCACCTTTCACCTGGTATATCCCCCTCACCTTTCACCGGGTATCCCCCTCACCTTTCACCTGGTATCTCCCCCCTCACCTTTCACCTGGTATCTCCCCCTTCACCTTTCACTTGGTATCTCCCCCTCATCTTTCACCTGGTACCTCCCCCTCACCTTTCACCTGGTACATCCCCCCTCACCTTTCACCTGGTATCTCCCCCTCACCTTTCACCTGGTACATCCCCCATCACCTTTCACCTGGTATCTCCCCCTCACCTTTCACCTGGTATCTCCCCCTCACCTTTCACCTGGTATCTCCCCCTCACCTTTCACCTGGTACATCCCCCCTCACCTTCACCTGGTATCTCCCCCTCACCTTTCACCTGGTATCTCCCCCTCACCTTTCACCTGGTATCTCCACCTCACCTTTCACCTGGTATCTCCCCCTCACCTTTCACCTGGTATCTCCACCTCACCTTTCACCTGGTATCTCCCCCTCACCTTTCACCTGGTACATCCCCCATCACCTTTCACCTGGTATCTCCCCCTCACCTTTCACCTGGTATCTCCCCCTCACCTTTCACCTGGTATCTCCCCCCTCACCTTTCACCTGGTATCTCCCCCTCACCTTTCACTTGGTATCTCCCCCTCATCTTTCACCTGGTACCTCCCCCTCACCTTTCACCTGGTACATCCCCCCTCACCTTTCACCTGGTATCTCCCCCTCACCTTTCACCTGGTACATCCCCCATCACCTTTCACCTGGTATCTCCCCCTCACCTTTCACCTGGTATCTCCCCCTCACCTTTCACCTGGTATCTCCCCCCTCACCTTTCACCTGGTATCTCCCCCTCACCTTTCACCTGGTATCTCCCCCCTCACCTTTCACCTGGTTTCTACCCCTCACCTTTCACCTGGTAACTCCCCCCTCACCTTTCACCTGGTATCTCCCCCCCTCACCTTTCACCTGGTACATCCCCCATCACCTTTCACCTGGTATCTCCCCCTCACCTTTCACCTGGTATCTCCCCCCATCACCTTTCACCTGGTATCTCCCCCTCACCTTTCACCTGGTATCTCCCCCTCACCTTTCACCTGGTATCTCCCCCTCACCTTTCACCTGGTACATCCCCCATCACCTTTCACCTGGTATCTCCCCCTCACCTTTCACCTGGTATCTCCCCCTCACCTTTCACCTGGTATCTCCCCCCTCACATTTCACCTGGTATCTCCCCCTTCACCTTTCACTTGGTATCTCCCCCTCATCTTTAACCTGGTACCTCCCCCTCACCTTTCACCTGGTACATCCCCCCTCACCTTTCACCTGGTATCTCCCCCTCACCTTTCACCTGGTATCTCCCCCTCACCTTTCACCTGGTACACCCCCCCTCACCTTCACCTGGTATCTACCCCTCACCTTTCACCTGGTATCTCCCCCTCACCTTTCACCTGGTATCTCCACCTCACCTTTCACCTGGTATCTCCCCCTCACCTTTCACCTGGTATCTCCCCCTCACCTTTCACCTGGTATCTCCCCCTCACCTTTCACCTGGTACATCCCCCATCACCTTTCACCTGGTATCTCCCCCTCACCTTTCACCTGGTATCTCCCCCTCACCTTTCACCTGGTATCTCCCCCCTCACCTTTCACCTGGTATCTCCCCCTTCACCTTTCACTTGGTTTCTACCCCTCACCTTTCACCTGGTTTCTACCCCTCACCTTTCACCTGGTAACTCCCCCCTCACCTTTCACCTGGTACATCCCCCATCACCTTTCACCTGGTATCTCCCCCTCACCTTTCACCTGGTATCTCCCCCCATCACCTTTCACCTGGTATCTCCCCCTCACCTTTCACCTGGTATCTCCCCCTCACCTTTCACCTGGTACATCCCCCATCACCTTTCACCTGGTATCTCCCCCTCACCTTTCACCTGGTATCTCCCCCTTCACCTTTCACTTGGTATCTCCCCCTCATCTTTCACCTGGTACCTCCCCCTCACCTTTCACCTGGTACATCCCCCCTCACCTTTCACCTGGTATCTCCCCCTCACCTTTCACCTGGTACATCCCCCATCACCTTTCACCTGGTATCTCCCCCTCACCTTTCACCTGGTATCTCCCCCTCACCTTTCACCTGGTATCTCCCCCTCACCTTTCACCTGGTACATCCCCCCTCACCTTCACCTGGTATCTCCCCCTCACCTTTCACCTGGTATCTCCCCCTCACCTTTCACCTGGTATCTCCCCCTCACCTTTCACCTGGTACATCCCCCATCACCTTTCACCTGGTATCTCCCCCTCACCTTTCACCTGGTATCTCCCCCTCACCTTTCACCTGGTATCTCCCCCCTCACCTTTCACCTGGTATCTCCCCCTTCACCTTTCACTTGGTTTCTACCCCTCACCTTTCACCTGGTTTCTACCCCTCACCTTTCACCTGGTAACTCCCCCCTCACCTTTCACCTGGTATCTCCCCCCTCACCTTTCACCTGTTACATCCCCCATCACCTTTCACCTGGTATCTCCCCCTCACCTTTCACCTGGTATCTCCCCCTCACCTTTCACCTGGTATCTCCCCCCTCACCTTTTCCTGGTATCTCCCCCCATCACCTTTCACCTGGTATCTCCCCCTCACCTTTCACCTGGTATCTCCCCCCTCACCTTTCACCTGGTATCTCCCCCCATCACCTTTCACCTGGTATCTCCCCCTCACCTTTCACCTGTTACTTCCCCCTTACCTTTCACCTGGTATCTCCCCCCTCACCTTTCACCTGGTATCCCCCCTCACCTTTCACCTGGCATCTCCCCCTCACCTTTCACCTGGTTTCTACCCCCTCACCTTTCACCTGGTATCTCCCCCTCACCTTCACCTGGTATCTCCCCCTCACCTTTCACCTGGTATCTCCCCCTCACCTTCACCTGGTATCTCCCCCTCACCTTTCACCTGGTATCCCCCTCACCTTTCACCTGGTACATCCCCCCTCACCTTTCACCTGGTATCTCCCCCTCACCTTTCACCTGGTATCTCCCCCTCACCTTTCACCTGGTATCTCCCCCTCACCTTTCACCTGGTACATCCCCCATCACCTTTCACCTGGTATCTCCCCCCCTTACCTTTCACCTGGTACATCCCCCATCACCTTTCACCTGGTATCTCCCCCTCACCTTTCACCTGGTATCTCCCCCTCACCTTTCACCTTGTATCTCCCCCCTCACCTTTCACCTGGTATCTCCCCCCATCACCTTTCACCTGGTATCTCCCCCTCACCTTTCACCTGGTATCTCCCCCTCACCTTTCACCTGGTAACTCCCCCCTCACCTTTCACCTGGTATCTCCCCCCTCACCTTTCACCTGTTACTTCCCCCTTACCTTTCACCTGGTATCTCCCCCCTCACCTTTCACCTGGTTTCTACCCCTCACCTTTCACCTGGTTTCTACCCCTCACCTTTCACCTGGTATCTCCCCCCTCACCTTTCACCAGGTATCTCCCCCTCACCTTTTACCTGGTACATCCCCCATCACCTTTCATCTGGTATCTCTCCCTCACCTTTTACCTGGTATCTCCCCCCTCACCTGGTATCTCCCCCCATCACCTTTCACCTGGTATCTCCCCCTCACCTTTCACCTGGTATCTCCCCCCTCACCTTTCACCTGGTATCTCCCCCCATCACCTTTCACCTGGTATCTCCCCCTCACCTTTCACCTGGTAACTCCCCCCTCACCTTTCACCTGGTATCTCCCCCCTCACCTTTCACCTGGTTTCTACCCCTCACCTTTCACCTGGTAACTCCCCCCTCACCTTTCACCTGGTATCTCCCCCCCTCACCTTTCACCTGGTACATCCCCCATCACCTTTCACCTGGTATCTCCCCCTCACCTTTCACCTGGTATCTCCCCCCATCACCTTTCACCTGGTATCTCCCCCTCACCTTTCACCTGGTATCTCCCCCTCACCTTTCACCTGGTACATCCCCCATCACCTTTCACCTGGTATCTCCCCCTCACCTTTCACCTGGTATCTCCCCCTTACCTTTCACCTGGTATCTCCCCCCTCACCTTTCACCTGGTATCTCCCCCTTCACCTTTCACTTGGTATCTCCCCCTCATCTTTCACCTGGTACCTCCCCCTCACCTTTCACCTGGTACATCCCCCCTCACCTTTCACCTGGTATCTCCCCCTCACCTTTCACCTGGTACATCCCCCATCACCTTTCACCTGGTATCTCCCCCTCCCCTTTCACCTGGTATCTCCCCCTCACCTTTCACCTGGTATCTCCCCCTCACCTTTCACCTGGTACATCCCCCCTCACCTTCACCTGGTATCTCCCCCTCACCTTTCACCTGGTTTCTACCCCCTCACCTTTCACCTGGTATCTCCCCCTCACCTTTCATTTGGTATCTCCCCCCTCACCTTTCACCTGGTATCTCCCCCCTCACCTTTCACCTGGTATCTCCCCCTCACCTTTCACCTGGTATCTCCCCCCTCACCTTTCAACTGGTATCTCCCCCTCACCTTTCACCTGGTAACTCCACCCTCACCTTTCACCTGGTATCTCCCCCTAACCTTTCACCTGGTATCTCCCCCTCACCTTTCACCTGGTACCTCCCCCTCACCTTTCACCTGGTATCTCCCCCTCACCTTTCACCTGGTACATCCCCCCTCACCTTTCACCTGGTATCTCCCCCTCACCTTTCACCTGGTACTTCCCCCTCACCTTTCACCTGGTTTTTACCCCCTCACCTTTCACCTGGTATCTCCCCCTCACCTTTCACCTGGTTTTTACCCCCTCACCTTTCACCTGGTATCTCCCCCTCACCTTTCACCTGGTATCTCCACCTCACCTTTCACCTGGTATCTCCCCCTTCACCTTTCACCTGGCATCTCCCCCTCACCTTTCACCTGGTACATCCCCCTCACCTTTCACCTGGTATCTCCCCCTCACCTCCACCTGGTAACTCCCCCCTCACCTTTCACCTGGTATCTCCCCCCATCACCTTTCACCTGGTATCTCCCCCTCACCTTTCACCTGGTAACTCCCCCCTCACCTTTCACCTGGTATCTCCCCCCTCACCTTTCACCTGGTATCTCCCCCTCACCTTTCACCTGGTATTTCCCCCTCACCTTTCACCTGGTATCCCCCTCACCTTTCACCTGGTATCTCCCCCTCACCTTTCACCTGGTATCTCCCCCTTCACCTTTCACTTGGTATCTCCCCCTCATCTTTCACCTGGTACCTCCCCCTCACCTTTCACCTGGTACATCCCCCCTCACCTTTCACCTGGTATCTCCCCCTCACCTTTCACCTGGTACATCCCCCATCACCTTTCACCTGGTATCTCCCCCTCACCTTTCACCTGGTATCTCCCCCTCACCTTTCACCTGGTATCTCCCCCTCACCTTTCACCTGGTACATCCCCCCTCACCTTCACCTGGTATCTCCCCCTCACCTTTCACCTGGTATCTCCCCCTCACCTTTCACCTGGTATCTCCACCTCACTTTTCACCTGGTATCTCCCCCTCACCTTTCACCTGGTATCTCCACCTCACCTTTCACCTGGTATCTCCCCCTCACCTTTCACCTGGTACATCCCCCATCACCTTTCACCTGGTATCTCCCCCTCACCTTTCACCTGGTATCTCCCCCTCACCTTTCACCTGGTATCTCCCCCCTCACCTTTCACCTGGTATCTCCCCCTTCACCTTTCACTTGGTATCTCCCCCTCATCTTTCACCTGGTACCTCCCCCTCACCTTTCACCTGGTACATCCCCCCTCACCTTTCACCTGGTATCTCCCCCTCACCTTTCACCTGGTACATCCCCCATCACCTTTCACCTGGTATCTCCCCCTCACCTTTCACCTGGTATCTCCCCCTCACCTTTCACCTGGTATCTCCCCCCTCACCTTTCACCTGGTATCTCCCCCTCACCTTTCACCTGGTATCTCCCCCCTCACCTTTCACCTGGTTTCTACCCCTCACCTTTCACCTGGTAACTCCCCCCTCACCTTTCACCTGGTATCTCCCCCCCTCACCTTTCACCTGGTACATCCCCCATCACCTTTCACCTGGTATCTCCCCCTCACCTTTCACCTGGTATCTCCCCCCATCACCTTTCACCTGGTATCTCCCCCTCACCTTTCACCTGGTATCTCCCCCTCACCTTTCACCTGGTACATCCCCCATCACCTTTCACCTGGTATCTCCCCCTCACCTTTCACCTGGTATCTCCCCCCTCACCTTTCACCTGGTATCTCCCCCTTCACCTTTCACTTGGTATCTCCCCCTCATCTTTCACCTGGTACCTCCCCCTCACCTTTCACCTGGTACATCCCCCCTCACCTTTCACCTGGTATCTCCCCCTCACCTTTCACCTGGTACATCCCCCATCACCTTTCACCTGGTATCTCCCCCTCACCTTTCACCTGGTATCTCCCCCTCACCTTTCACCTGGTATCTCCCCCTCACCTTTCACCTGGTACATCCCCCCTCACCTTCACCTGGTATCTCCCCCTCACCTTTCACCTGGTATCTCCCCCTCACCTTTCACCTGGTATCTCCACCTCACCTTTCACCTGGTATCTCCCCCTCACCTTTCACCTGGTATCTCCCCCTCACCTTTCACCTGGTATCTCCCCCTCACCTTTCACCTACTACATCCCCCATCACCTTTCACCTGGTATCTCCCCCTCACCTTTCACCTGGTATCTCCCCCTCACCTTTCACCTGGTATCTCCCCCCTCACCTTTCACCTGGTATCTCCCCCTTCACCTTTCACTTGGTTTCTACCCCTCACCTTTCACCTGGTTTCTACCCCTCACCTTTCACCTGGTAACTCCCCCCTCACCTTTCACCTGGTATCTCCCCCCTCACCTTTCACCTGGTACATCCCCCATCACCTTTCACCTGGTATCTCCCCCTCACCTTTCACCTGGTTTCTCCCCCTCACCTTTCACCTGGTATCTCCCCCCTCACCTTTTCCTGGTATCTCCCCCCATCACCTTTCACCTGGTATCTCCCCCTCACCTTTCACCTGGTATCTCCCCCCTCACCTTTCACCTGGTATCTCCCCCCCTCACCTTTCACCTGGTACATCCCCCCTCACCTTTCACCTGGTATCTCCCCCCTCACCTTTCACCTGGTACATCCCCCATCACCTTTCACCTGGTATCTCCCCCTCACCTTTCACCTGGTTTCTCCCCCTCACCTTTCACCTGGTATCTCCCCCCTCACCTTTTCCTGGTATCTCCCCCCATCACCTTTCACCTGGTATCTCCCCCTCACCTTTCACCTGGTATCTCCCCCCTCACCTTTCACCTGGTATCTCCCCCCTCACCTTTCACCTGGTATCTCCCCCTCACCTTCACCTGGTATCTCCCCCTCACCTTTCACCTGGTATCTCCCCCTCACCTTCACCTGGTATCTCCCCCTCACCTTTCACCTGGTATCCCCCTCACCTTTCACCTGGTACATCCCCCCTCACCTTTCACCTGGTATCTCCCCCTCACCTTTCACCTGGTATCTCCCCCTCACCTTTCACCTGGTATCTCCCCCTCACCTTTCACCTGGTACATCCCCCATCACCTTTCACCTGGTATCTCCCCCTCACCTTTCACCTGGTATCTCCCCCTCACCTTTCACCTGGTATCTCCCCCCTCACCTTTCACCTGGTATCTCCCCCTTCACCTTTCACTTGGTATCTCCCCCCATCACCTTTCACCTGGTATCTCCCCCTCACCTTTCACCTGGTATCTCCCCCTCACCTTTCACCTGGTATCTCCCCCTCACCTTTCACCTGGTATCCCCCTCACCTTTCACCTGGTACATCCCCCCTCACCTTTCACCTGGTATCTCCCCCTCACCTTTCACCTGGTATCTCCCCCTCACCTTTCACCTGGTATCTCCCCCTCACCTTTCACCTGGTACATCCCCCATCACCTTTCACCTGGTATCTCCCCCTCACCTTTCACCTGGTATCTCCCCCTCACCTTTCACCTGGTATCTCCCCCTCACCTTTCACCTGGTACATCCCCCATCACCTTTCACCTGGTATCTCCCCCTCACCTTTCACCTGGTATCTCCCCCTCACCTTTCACCTGGTATCTCCCCCCTCACCTTTCACCTGGTATCTCCCCCTTCACCTTTCACTTGGTATCTCCCCCTCATCTTTCACCTGGTATCTCCCCCTCACCTTTCACCTGGTATCTCCCCCCTCACCTTTCACCTGGTATCTCCCCCCATCACCTTTCACCTGGTATCTCCCCCTCACCTTTCACCTGGTAACTCCCCCCTCACCTTTCACCTGGTATCTCCCCCCTCACCTTTCACCTGATATCTCCCCCTCACCTTTCACCTGTTACTTCCCCCTTACCTTTCACCTGGTATCTCCCCCCTCACCTTTCACCTGGTTTCTACCCCTCACCTTTCACCTGGTATCTCCCCCCTCACCTTTCACCAAGTATCTCCCCCTCACCTTTCACCTGGTAACTCCCCCCTCACCTTTCACCTGGTATCTCCCCCCTCACCTTTCACCTGGTACATCCCCCATCACCTTTCACCTGGTATCTCCCCCTCACCTTTCACCTGGTATCTCCCCCTCACCTTCACCTGGTATCTCCCCCTCACCTTTCACCTGGTATCCCCCTCACCTTTCACCTGGTACATCCCCCCTCACCTTTCACCTGGTATCTCCCCCCATCACCTTTCACCTGGTATCTCCCCCTCACCTTTCACCTGGTAACTCCCCCCTCACCTTTCACCTGGTATCTCCCCCCTCACCTTTCACCTGATATCTCCCCCTCACCTTTCACCTGTTACTTCCCCCTTACCTTTCACCTGGTATCTCCCCCCTCACCTTTCACCTGGTTTCTACCCCTCACCTTTCACCTGGTATCTCCCCCCTCACCTTTCACCAGGTATCTCCCCCTCACCTTTCACCTGGTAACTCCCCCCTCACCTTTCACCTGGTATCTCCCCCCTCACCTTTCACCTGGTACATCCCCCATCACCTTTCACCTGGTATCTCCCCCTCACCTTTCACCTGGTATCTCCCCCTCACCTTTCACCTGGTATCTCCCCCCTCACCTTTCACCTGGTATCTCCCCCCATCACCTTTCACCTGGTATCTCCCCCTCACCTTTCACCTGGTATCTCCCCCTCACCTTTCACCTGGTATCTCCCCCCTCACCTTTCACCTGTTACTTCCCCCTTACCTTTCACCTGGTATCTCCCCCCTCACCTTTCACCTGGTTTCTACCCCTCACCTTTCACCTGGTATC
>NW_027316500.1:41066108-41087947 GCF_026437365.1 Eucyclogobius newberryi | reverse complement strand
CTAACCCTAACCCTAACCCTAACCCTAACCCTAACCCTAACCCTAACCCTAACCCTAACCCTAACCCTAACCCTAACCCTAACCCTAACCCTAACCCTAACCCTAACCCTAACCCTAACCCTAACCCTAACCCTAACCCTAACCCTAACCCTAACCCTAACCCTAACCCTAACCCTAACCCTAACCCTAACCCTAACCCTAACCCTAACCCTAACCCTAACCCTAACCCTAACCCTAACCCTAACCCTAACCCTAACCCTAACCCTAACCCTAACCCTAACCCTAACCCTAACCCTAACCCTAACCCTAACCCTAACCCTAACCCTAACCCTAACCCTAACCCTAACCCTAACCCTAACCCTAACCCTAACCCTAACCCTAACCCTAACCCTAACCCTAACCCTAACCCTAACCCTAACCCTAACCCTAACCCTAACCCTAACCCTAACCCTAACCCTAACCCTAACCCTAACCCTAACCCTAACCCTAACCCTAACCCTAACCCTAACCCTAACCCTAACCCTAACCCTAACCCTAACCCTAACCCTAACCCTAACCCTAACCCTAACCCTAACCCTAACCCTAACCCTAACCCTAACCCTAACCCTAACCCTAACCCTAACCCTAACCCTAACCCTAACCCTAACCCTAACCCTAACCCTAACCCTAACCCTAACCCTAACCCTAACCCTAACCCTAACCCTAACCCTAACCCTAACCCTAACCCTAACCCTAACCCTAACCCTAACCCTAACCCTAACCCTAACCCTAACCCTAACCCTAACCCTAACCCTAACCCTAACCCTAACCCTAACCCTAACCCTAACCCTAACCCTAACCCTAACCCTAACCCTAACCCTAACCCTAACCCTAACCCTAACCCTAACCCTAACCCTAACCCTAACCCTAACCCTAACCCTAACCCTAACCCTAACCCTAACCCTAACCCTAACCCTAACCCTAACCCTAACCCTAACCCTAACCCTAACCCTAACCCTAACCCTAACCCTAACCCTAACCCTAACCCTAACCCTAACCCTAACCCTAACCCTAACCCTAACCCTAACCCTAACCCTAACCCTAACCCTAACCCTAACCCTAACCCTAACCCTAACCCTAACCCTAACCCTAACCCTAACCCTAACCCTAACCCTAACCCTAACCCTAACCCTAACCCTAACCCTAACCCTAACCCTAACCCTAACCCTAACCCTAACCCTAACCCTAACCCTAACCCTAACCCTAACCCTAACCCTAACCCTAACCCTAACCCTAACCCTAACCCTAACCCTAACCCTAACCCTAACCCTAACCCTAACCCTAACCCTAACCCTAACCCTAACCCTAACCCTAACCCTAACCCTAACCCTAACCCTAACCCTAACCCTAACCCTAACCCTAACCCTAACCCTAACCCTAACCCTAACCCTAACCCTAACCCTAACCCTAACCCTAACCCTAACCCTAACCCTAACCCTAACCCTAACCCTAACCCTAACCCTAACCCTAACCCTAACCCTAACCCTAACCCTAACCCTAACCCTAACCCTAACCCTAACCCTAACCCTAACCCTAACCCTAACCCTAACCCTAACCCTAACCCTAACCCTAACCCTAACCCTAACCCTAACCCTAACCCTAACCCTAACCCTAACCCTAACCCTAACCCTAACCCTAACCCTAACCCTAACCCTAACCCTAACCCTAACCCTAACCCTAACCCTAACCCTAACCCTAACCCTAACCCTAACCCTAACCCTAACCCTAACCCTAACCCTAACCCTAACCCTAACCCTAACCCTAACCCTAACCCTAACCCTAACCCTAACCCTAACCCTAACCCTAACCCTAACCCTAACCCTAACCCTAACCCTAACCCTAACCCTAACCCTAACCCTAACCCTAACCCTAACCCTAACCCTAACCCTAACCCTAACCCTAACCCTAACCCTAACCCTAACCCTAACCCTAACCCTAACCCTAACCCTAACCCTAACCCTAACCCTAACCCTAACCCTAACCCTAACCCTAACCCTAACCCTAACCCTAACCCTAACCCTAACCCTAACCCTAACCCTAACCCTAACCCTAACCCTAACCCTAACCCTAACCCTAACCCTAACCCTAACCCTAACCCTAACCCTAACCCTAACCCTAACCCTAACCCTAACCCTAACCCTAACCCTAACCCTAACCCTAACCCTAACCCTAACCCTAACCCTAACCCTAACCCTAACCCTAACCCTAACCCTAGACCCTAACCCTAACCCTAACCCTAACCCTAACCCTAACCCTAACCCTAACCCTAACCCTAACCCTAACCCTAACCCTAACCCTAACCCTAACCCTAACCCTAACCCTAACCCTAACCCTAACCCTAACCCTAACCCTAACCCTAACCCTAACCCTAACCCTAACCCTAACCCTAACCCTAACCCTAACCCTAACCCTAACCCTAACCCTAACCCTAACCCTAACCCTAACCCTAACCCTAACCCTAACCCTAACCCTAACCCTAACCCTAACCCTAACCCTAACCCTAACCCTAACCCTAACCCTAACCCTAACCCTAACCCTAACCCTAACCCTAACCCTAACCCTAACCCTAACCCTAACCCTAACCCTAACCCTAACCCTAACCCTAACCCTAACCCTAACCCTAACCCTAACCCTAACCCTAACCCTAACCCTAACCCTAACCCTAACCCTAACCCTAACCCTAACCCTAACCCTAACCCTAACCCTAACCCTAACCCTAACCCTAACCCTAACCCTAACCCTAACCCTAACCCTAACCCTAACCCTAACCCTAACCCTAACCCTAACCCTAACCCTAACCCTAACCCTAACCCTAACCCTAACCCTAACCCTAACCCTAACCCTAACCCTAACCCTAACCCTAACCCTAACCCTAACCCTAACCCTAACCCTAACCCTAACCCTAACCCTAACCCTAACCCTAACCCTAACCCTAACCCTAACCCTAACCCTAACCCTAACCCTAACCCTAACCCTAACCCTAACCCTAACCCTAACCCTAACCCTAACCCTAACCCTAACCCTAACCCTAACCCTAACCCTAACCCTAACCCTAACCCTAACCCTAACCCTAACCCTAACCCTAACCCTAACCCTAACCCTAACCCTAACCCTAACCCTAACCCTAACCCTAACCCTAACCCTAACCCTAACCCTAACCCTAACCCTAACCCTAACCCTAACCCTAACCCTAACCCTAACCCTAACCCTAACCCTAACCCTAACCCTAACCCTAACCCTAACCCTAACCCTAACCCTAACCCTAACCCTAACCCTAACCCTAACCCTAACCCTAACCCTAACCCTAACCCTAACCCTAACCCTAACCCTAACCCTAACCCTAACCCTAACCCTAACCCTAACCCTAACCCTAACCCTAACCCTAACCCTAACCCTAACCCTAACCCTAACCCTAACCCTAACCCTAACCCTAACCCTAACCCTAACCCTAACCCTAACCCTAACCCTAACCCTAACCCTAACCCTAACCCTAACCCTAACCCTAACCCTAACCCTAACCCTAACCCTAACCCTAACCCTAACCCTAACCCTAACCCTAACCCTAACCCTAACCCTAACCCTAACCCTAACCCTAACCCTAACCCTAACCCTAACCCTAACCCTAACCCTAACCCTAACCCTAACCCTAACCCTAACCCTAACCCTAACCCTAACCCTAACCCTAACCCTAACCCTAACCCTAACCCTAACCCTAACCCTAACCCTAACCCTAACCCTAACCCTAACCCTAACCCTAACCCTAACCCTAACCCTAACCCTAACCCTAACCCTAACCCTAACCCTAACCCTAACCCTAACCCTAACCCTAACCCTAACCCTAACCCTAACCCTAACCCTAACCCTAACCCTAACCCTAACCCTAACCCTAACCCTAACCCTAACCCTAACCCTAACCCTAACCCTAACCCTAACCCTAACCCTAACCCTAACCCTAACCCTAACCCTAACCCTAACCCTAACCCTAACCCTAACCCTAACCCTAACCCTAACCCTAACCCTAACCCTAACCCTAACCCTAACCCTAACCCTAACCCTAACCCTAACCCTAACCCTAACCCTAACCCTAACCCTAACCCTAACCCTAACCCTAACCCTAACCCTAACCCTAACCCTAACCCTAACCCTAACCCTAACCCTAACCCTAACCCTAACCCTAACCCTAACCCTAACCCTAACCCTAACCCTAACCCTAACCCTAACCCTAACCCTAACCCTAACCCTAACCCTAACCCTAACCCTAACCCTAACCCTAACCCTAACCCTAACCCTAACCCTAACCCTAACCCTAACCCTAACCCTAACCCTAACCCTAACCCTAACCCTAACCCTAACCCTAACCCTAACCCTAACCCTAACCCTAACCCTAACCCTAACCCTAACCCTAACCCTAACCCTAACCCTAACCCTAACCCTAACCCTAACCCTAACCCTAACCCTAACCCTAACCCTAACCCTAACCCTAACCCTAACCCTAACCCTAACCCTAACCCTAACCCTAACCCTAACCCTAACCCTAACCCTAACCCTAACCCTAACCCTAACCCTAACCCTAACCCTAACCCTAACCCTAACCCTAACCCTAACCCTAACCCTAACCCTAACCCTAACCCTAACCCTAACCCTAACCCTAACCCTAACCCTAACCCTAACCCTAACCCTAACCCTAACCCTAACCCTAACCCTAACCCTAACCCTAACCCTAACCCTAACCCTAACCCTAACCCTAACCCTAACCCTAACCCTAACCCTAACCCTAACCCTAACCCTAACCCTAACCCTAACCCTAACCCTAACCCTAACCCTAACCCTAACCCTAACCCTAACCCTAACCCTAACCCTAACCCTAACCCTAACCCTAACCCTAACCCTAACCCTAACCCTAACCCTAACCCTAACCCTAACCCTAACCCTAACCCTAACCCTAACCCTAACCCTAACCCTAACCCTAACCCTAACCCTAACCCTAACCCTAACCCTAACCCTAACCCTAACCCTAACCCTAACCCTAACCCTAACCCTAACCCTAACCCTAACCCTAACCCTAACCCTAACCCTAACCCTAACCCTAACCCTAACCCTAACCCTAACCCTAACCCTAACCCTAACCCTAACCCTAACCCTAACCCTAACCCTAACCCTAACCCTAACCCTAACCCTAACCCTAACCCTAACCCTAACCCTAACCCTAACCCTAACCCTAACCCTAACCCTAACCCTAACCCTAACCCTAACCCTAACCCTAACCCTAACCCTAACCCTAACCCTAACCCTAACCCTAACCCTAACCCTAACCCTAACCCTAACCCTAACCCTAACCCTAACCCTAACCCTAACCCTAACCCTAACCCTAACCCTAACCCTAACCCTAACCCTAACCCTAACCCTAACCCTAACCCTAACCCTAACCCTAACCCTAACCCTAACCCTAACCCTAACCCTAACCCTAACCCTAACCCTAACCCTAACCCTAACCCTAACCCTAACCCTAACCCTAACCCTAACCCTAACCCTAACCCTAACCCTAACCCTAACCCTAACCCTAACCCTAACCCTAACCCTAACCCTAACCCTAACCCTAACCCTAACCCTAACCCTAACCCTAACCCTAACCCTAACCCTAACCCTAACCCTAACCCTAACCCTAACCCTAACCCTAACCCTAACCCTAACCCTAACCCTAACCCTAACCCTAACCCTAACCCTAACCCTAACCCTAACCCTAACCCTAACCCTAACCCTAACCCTAACCCTAACCCTAACCCTAACCCTAACCCTAACCCTAACCCTAACCCTAACCCTAACCCTAACCCTAACCCTAACCCTAACCCTAACCCTAACCCTAACCCTAACCCTAACCCTAACCCTAACCCTAACCCTAACCCTAACCCTAACCCTAACCCTAACCCTAACCCTAACCCTAACCCTAACCCTAACCCTAACCCTAACCCTAACCCTAACCCTAACCCTAACCCTAACCCTAACCCTAACCCTAACCCTAACCCTAACCCTAACCCTAACCCTAACCCTAACCCTAACCCTAACCCTAACCCTAACCCTAACCCTAACCCTAACCCTAACCCTAACCCTAACCCTAACCCTAACCCTAACCCTAACCCTAACCCTAACCCTAACCCTAACCCTAACCCTAACCCTAACCCTAACCCTAACCCTAACCCTAACCCTAACCCTAACCCTAACCCTAACCCTAACCCTAACCCTAACCCTAACCCTAACCCTAACCCTAACCCTAACCCTAACCCTAACCCTAACCCTAACCCTAACCCTAACCCTAACCCTAACCCTAACCCTAACCCTAACCCTAACCCTAACCCTAACCCTAACCCTAACCCTAACCCTAACCCTAACCCTAACCCTAACCCTAACCCTAACCCTAACCCTAACCCTAACCCTAACCCTAACCCTAACCCTAACCCTAACCCTAACCCTAACCCTAACCCTAACCCTAACCCTAACCCTAACCCTAACCCTAACCCTAACCCTAACCCTAACCCTAACCCTAACCCTAACCCTAACCCTAACCCTAACCCTAACCCTAACCCTAACCCTAACCCTAACCCTAACCCTAACCCTAACCCTAACCCTAACCCTAACCCTAACCCTAACCCTAACCCTAACCCTAACCCTAACCCTAACCCTAACCCTAACCCTAACCCTAACCCTAACCCTAACCCTAACCCTAACCCTAACCCTAACCCTAACCCTAACCCTAACCCTAACCCTAACCCTAACCCTAACCCTAACCCTAACCCTAACCCTAACCCTAACCCTAACCCTAACCCTAACCCTAACCCTAACCCTAACCCTAACCCTAACCCTAACCCTAACCCTAACCCTAACCCTAACCCTAACCCTAACCCTAACCCTAACCCTAACCCTAACCCTAACCCTAACCCTAACCCTAACCCTAACCCTAACCCTAACCCTAACCCTAACCCTAACCCTAACCCTAACCCTAACCCTAACCCTAACCCTAACCCTAACCCTAACCCTAACCCTAACCCTAACCCTAACCCTAACCCTAACCCTAACCCTAACCCTAACCCTAACCCTAACCCTAACCCTAACCCTAACCCTAACCCTAACCCTAACCCTAACCCTAACCCTAACCCTAACCCTAACCCTAACCCTAACCCTAACCCTAACCCTAACCCTAACCCTAACCCTAACCCTAACCCTAACCCTAACCCTAACCCTAACCCTAACCCTAACCCTAACCCTAACCCTAACCCTAACCCTAACCCTAACCCTAACCCTAACCCTAACCCTAACCCTAACCCTAACCCTAACCCTAACCCTAACCCTAACCCTAACCCTAACCCTAACCCTAACCCTAACCCTAACCCTAACCCTAACCCTAACCCTAACCCTAACCCTAACCCTAACCCTAACCCTAACCCTAACCCTAACCCTAACCCTAACCCTAACCCTAACCCTAACCCTAACCCTAACCCTAACCCTAACCCTAACCCTAACCCTAACCCTAACCCTAACCCTAACCCTAACCCTAACCCTAACCCTAACCCTAACCCTAACCCTAACCCTAACCCTAACCCTAACCCTAACCCTAACCCTAACCCTAACCCTAACCCTAACCCTAACCCTAACCCTAACCCTAACCCTAACCCTAACCCTAACCCTAACCCTAACCCTAACCCTAACCCTAACCCTAACCCTAACCCTAACCCTAACCCTAACCCTAACCCTAACCCTAACCCTAACCCTAACCCTAACCCTAACCCTAACCCTAACCCTAACCCTAACCCTAACCCTAACCCTAACCCTAACCCTAACCCTAACCCTAACCCTAACCCTAACCCTAACCCTAACCCTAACCCTAACCCTAACCCTAACCCTAACCCTAACCCTAACCCTAACCCTAACCCTAACCCTAACCCTAACCCTAACCCTAACCCTAACCCTAACCCTAACCCTAACCCTAACCCTAACCCTAACCCTAACCCTAACCCTAACCCTAACCCTAACCCTAACCCTAACCCTAACCCTAACCCTAACCCTAACCCTAACCCTAACCCTAACCCTAACCCTAACCCTAACCCTAACCCTAACCCTAACCCTAACCCTAACCCTAACCCTAACCCTAACCCTAACCCTAACCCTAACCCTAACCCTAACCCTAACCCTAACCCTAACCCTAACCCTAACCCTAACCCTAACCCTAACCCTAACCCTAACCCTAACCCTAACCCTAACCCTAACCCTAACCCTAACCCTAACCCTAACCCTAACCCTAACCCTAACCCTAACCCTAACCCTAACCCTAACCCTAACCCTAACCCTAACCCTAACCCTAACCCTAACCCTAACCCTAACCCTAACCCTAACCCTAACCCTAACCCTAACCCTAACCCTAACCCTAACCCTAACCCTAACCCTAACCCTAACCCTAACCCTAACCCTAACCCTAACCCTAACCCTAACCCTAACCCTAACCCTAACCCTAACCCTAACCCTAACCCTAACCCTAACCCTAACCCTAACCCTAACCCTAACCCTAACCCTAACCCTAACCCTAACCCTAACCCTAACCCTAACCCTAACCCTAACCCTAACCCTAACCCTAACCCTAACCCTAACCCTAACCCTAACCCTAACCCTAACCCTAACCCTAACCCTAACCCTAACCCTAACCCTAACCCTAACCCTAACCCTAACCCTAACCCTAACCCTAACCCTAACCCTAACCCTAACCCTAACCCTAACCCTAACCCTAACCCTAACCCTAACCCTAACCCTAACCCTAACCCTAACCCTAACCCTAACCCTAACCCTAACCCTAACCCTAACCCTAACCCTAACCCTAACCCTAACCCTAACCCTAACCCTAACCCTAACCCTAACCCTAACCCTAACCCTAACCCTAACCCTAACCCTAACCCTAACCCTAACCCTAACCCTAACCCTAACCCTAACCCTAACCCTAACCCTAACCCTAACCCTAACCCTAACCCTAACCCTAACCCTAACCCTAACCCTAACCCTAACCCTAACCCTAACCCTAACCCTAACCCTAACCCTAACCCTAACCCTAACCCTAACCCTAACCCTAACCCTAACCCTAACCCTAACCCTAACCCTAACCCTAACCCTAACCCTAACCCTAACCCTAACCCTAACCCTAACCCTAACCCTAACCCTAACCCTAACCCTAACCCTAACCCTAACCCTAACCCTAACCCTAACCCTAACCCTAACCCTAACCCTAACCCTAACCCTAACCCTAACCCTAACCCTAACCCTAACCCTAACCCTAACCCTAACCCTAACCCTAACCCTAACCCTAACCCTAACCCTAACCCTAACCCTAACCCTAACCCTAACCCTAACCCTAACCCTAACCCTAACCCTAACCCTAACCCTAACCCTAACCCTAACCCTAACCCTAACCCTAACCCTAACCCTAACCCTAACCCTAACCCTAACCCTAACCCTAACCCTAACCCTAACCCTAACCCTAACCCTAACCCTAACCCTAACCCTAACCCTAACCCTAACCCTAACCCTAACCCTAACCCTAACCCTAACCCTAACCCTAACCCTAACCCTAACCCTAACCCTAACCCTAACCCTAACCCTAACCCTAACCCTAACCCTAACCCTAACCCTAACCCTAACCCTAACCCTAACCCTAACCCTAACCCTAACCCTAACCCTAACCCTAACCCTAACCCTAACCCTAACCCTAACCCTAACCCTAACCCTAACCCTAACCCTAACCCTAACCCTAACCCTAACCCTAACCCTAACCCTAACCCTAACCCTAACCCTAACCCTAACCCTAACCCTAACCCTAACCCTAACCCTAACCCTAACCCTAACCCTAACCCTAACCCTAACCCTAACCCTAACCCTAACCCTAACCCTAACCCTAACCCTAACCCTAACCCTAACCCTAACCCTAACCCTAACCCTAACCCTAACCCTAACCCTAACCCTAACCCTAACCCTAACCCTAACCCTAACCCTAACCCTAACCCTAACCCTAACCCTAACCCTAACCCTAACCCTAACCCTAACCCTAACCCTAACCCTAACCCTAACCCTAACCCTAACCCTAACCCTAACCCTAACCCTAACCCTAACCCTAACCCTAACCCTAACCCTAACCCTAACCCTAACCCTAACCCTAACCCTAACCCTAACCCTAACCCTAACCCTAACCCTAACCCTAACCCTAACCCTAACCCTAACCCTAACCCTAACCCTAACCCTAACCCTAACCCTAACCCTAACCCTAACCCTAACCCTAACCCTAACCCTAACCCTAACCCTAACCCTAACCCTAACCCTAACCCTAACCCTAACCCTAACCCTAACCCTAACCCTAACCCTAACCCTAACCCTAACCCTAACCCTAACCCTAACCCTAACCCTAACCCTAACCCTAACCCTAACCCTAACCCTAACCCTAACCCTAACCCTAACCCTAACCCTAACCCTAACCCTAACCCTAACCCTAACCCTAACCCTAACCCTAACCCTAACCCTAACCCTAACCCTAACCCTAACCCTAACCCTAACCCTAACCCTAACCCTAACCCTAACCCTAACCCTAACCCTAACCCTAACCCTAACCCTAACCCTAACCCTAACCCTAACCCTAACCCTAACCCTAACCCTAACCCTAACCCTAACCCTAACCCTAACCCTAACCCTAACCCTAACCCTAACCCTAACCCTAACCCTAACCCTAACCCTAACCCTAACCCTAACCCTAACCCTAACCCTAACCCTAACCCTAACCCTAACCCTAACCCTAACCCTAACCCTAACCCTAACCCTAACCCTAACCCTAACCCTAACCCTAACCCTAACCCTAACCCTAACCCTAACCCTAACCCTAACCCTAACCCTAACCCTAACCCTAACCCTAACCCTAACCCTAACCCTAACCCTAACCCTAACCCTAACCCTAACCCTAACCCTAACCCTAACCCTAACCCTAACCCTAACCCTAACCCTAACCCTAACCCTAACCCTAACCCTAACCCTAACCCTAACCCTAACCCTAACCCTAACCCTAACCCTAACCCTAACCCTAACCCTAACCCTAACCCTAACCCTAACCCTAACCCTAACCCTAACCCTAACCCTAACCCTAACCCTAACCCTAACCCTAACCCTAACCCTAACCCTAACCCTAACCCTAACCCTAACCCTAACCCTAACCCTAACCCTAACCCTAACCCTAACCCTAACCCTAACCCTAACCCTAACCCTAACCCTAACCCTAACCCTAACCCTAACCCTAACCCTAACCCTAACCCTAACCCTAACCCTAACCCTAACCCTAACCCTAACCCTAACCCTAACCCTAACCCTAACCCTAACCCTAACCCTAACCCTAACCCTAACCCTAACCCTAACCCTAACCCTAACCCTAACCCTAACCCTAACCCTAACCCTAACCCTAACCCTAACCCTAACCCTAACCCTAACCCTAACCCTAACCCTAACCCTAACCCTAACCCTAACCCTAACCCTAACCCTAACCCTAACCCTAACCCTAACCCTAACCCTAACCCTAACCCTAACCCTAACCCTAACCCTAACCCTAACCCTAACCCTAACCCTAACCCTAACCCTAACCCTAACCCTAACCCTAACCCTAACCCTAACCCTAACCCTAACCCTAACCCTAACCCTAACCCTAACCCTAACCCTAACCCTAACCCTAACCCTAACCCTAACCCTAACCCTAACCCTAACCCTAACCCTAACCCTAACCCTAACCCTAACCCTAACCCTAACCCTAACCCTAACCCTAACCCTAACCCTAACCCTAACCCTAACCCTAACCCTAACCCTAACCCTAACCCTAACCCTAACCCTAACCCTAACCCTAACCCTAACCCTAACCCTAACCCTAACCCTAACCCTAACCCTAACCCTAACCCTAACCCTAACCCTAACCCTAACCCTAACCCTAACCCTAACCCTAACCCTAACCCTAACCCTAACCCTAACCCTAACCCTAACCCTAACCCTAACCCTAACCCTAACCCTAACCCTAACCCTAACCCTAACCCTAACCCTAACCCTAACCCTAACCCTAACCCTAACCCTAACCCTAACCCTAACCCTAACCCTAACCCTAACCCTAACCCTAACCCTAACCCTAACCCTAACCCTAACCCTAACCCTAACCCTAACCCTAACCCTAACCCTAACCCTAACCCTAACCCTAACCCTAACCCTAACCCTAACCCTAACCCTAACCCTAACCCTAACCCTAACCCTAACCCTAACCCTAACCCTAACCCTAACCCTAACCCTAACCCTAACCCTAACCCTAACCCTAACCCTAACCCTAACCCTAACCCTAACCCTAACCCTAACCCTAACCCTAACCCTAACCCTAACCCTAACCCTAACCCTAACCCTAACCCTAACCCTAACCCTAACCCTAACCCTAACCCTAACCCTAACCCTAACCCTAACCCTAACCCTAACCCTAACCCTAACCCTAACCCTAACCCTAACCCTAACCCTAACCCTAACCCTAACCCTAACCCTAACCCTAACCCTAACCCTAACCCTAACCCTAACCCTAACCCTAACCCTAACCCTAACCCTAACCCTAACCCTAACCCTAACCCTAACCCTAACCCTAACCCTAACCCTAACCCTAACCCTAACCCTAACCCTAACCCTAACCCTAACCCTAACCCTAACCCTAACCCTAACCCTAACCCTAACCCTAACCCTAACCCTAACCCTAACCCTAACCCTAACCCTAACCCTAACCCTAACCCTAACCCTAACCCTAACCCTAACCCTAACCCTAACCCTAACCCTAACCCTAACCCTAACCCTAACCCTAACCCTAACCCTAACCCTAACCCTAACCCTAACCCTAACCCTAACCCTAACCCTAACCCTAACCCTAACCCTAACCCTAACCCTAACCCTAACCCTAACCCTAACCCTAACCCTAACCCTAACCCTAACCCTAACCCTAACCCTAACCCTAACCCTAACCCTAACCCTAACCCTAACCCTAACCCTAACCCTAACCCTAACCCTAACCCTAACCCTAACCCTAACCCTAACCCTAACCCTAACCCTAACCCTAACCCTAACCCTAACCCTAACCCTAACCCTAACCCTAACCCTAACCCTAACCCTAACCCTAACCCTAACCCTAACCCTAACCCTCTAACCCTAACCCTAACCCTAACCCTAACCCTAACCCTCTAACCCTAACCCTAACCCTAACCCTAACCCTCTAACCCTAACCCTCTAACCCTAACCCTAACCCTAACCCTAACCCTCTAACCCTCTAACCCTAACCCTAACCCTAACCCTAACCCTAACTGTAGAGTAGAGGCGGGGCTGTAGAGGCGGGGCTGTAGAGGCGGGGCTGTAGAGGCGGGGCTGTAGAGTAGAGGCGGGGCTGTAGAGGCGGGGCTGTAGAGGCGGGGCTGTAGAGTAGAGGCGGGGCTGTAGAGGCGGGGCTGTAGAGGCGGGGCTGTAGAGTAGAGGCGGGGCTGTAGAGGCGGGGCTGTAGAGTAGAGGCGGGGCTGTAGAGTAGAGGCGGGGCTGTAGAGGCGGGGCTGTAGAGTAGAGGCGGGACTGTAGAGGCAGGGCTGTAGAGTAGAGGCGGGGCTGTAGAGGCGGGGCTGTAGAGGCGGGGCTGTAGAGTAGAGGCGGGGCTGTAGAGGCGGGGCTGTAGAGGCGGGGCTGTAGAGTAGAGGCGGGGCTGTAGAGGCGGGGCTGTAGAGGCGGGGCTGTAGAGGCGGGGCTGTAGAGTAGAGGCGGGGCTGTAGAGGCGGGGCTGTAGAGTAGAGGCGGGGCTGTAGAGGCGGGGCTGTAGAGGCGGGGCTGTAGAGTAGAGGCGGGGCTGTAGAGGCGGGGCTGTAGAGGCGGGGCTGTAGAGTAGAGGCGGGGCTGTAGAGGCGGGGCTGTAGAGGCGGGGCTGTAGAGTAGAGGCGGGGCTGTAGAGGCGGGGCTGTAGAGTAGAGGCGGGGCTGTTGCGTGCTTCTGCACAAGGTTTGATGGGAGGCGGCTTCTTGGAAACAACAGGAGTGTGGCGAGTGTGGCAAGTGAGCGCATTTGAAAAAAAGGGGCAAAGAGTCGCTTGAGTTCTCAATTCGGGGAAAAGGTTATTCGGTTATTGCTTTAACTCTGTCAAACATTTACCGAGATACTTGTATGGCTGATTGTGAGAAACCCTCAAACAATTATTATTAGGCCTGAATATAAATGTTTTATCATTGGGAGCTGTGATTCGCTCAAAGGTTCAGTTTAAAGTTGCTTGTTTTTCATCTCCGGGGAGAATATGAAATATTCCACATCTTCGGCTGAGATGGAAAACTGCGTACTGCCCCTTTAAGTCGATCCAACTCTTATTTTGATAGGACGACACTGCGGACGGGGCGGGTCAAACATGGCGGCGGAGCTACGCGCAGAGCTGCGCCTCAGAGACGGACAGAAGCGGAGCGTACGCGTGCAGACCGGGACCGGGACCGGGACCGGGGCCCTCGCGCTGGGCCCTTTGATCTTAGCCGTGCGTGAGCTCAGCCAGAGCGTCACGTGTTTACTGACAGAGCTCGTGCAGCAGGAGCAGGTTCACGGCGCATGCGCCACAGGTGAAGACTACTCTGTGAATGACGTCATGTTCTAAGAGTCTGGGTAGAATATTCTTTATAGAAGAAGCTGAACACGAGGCTCTTACTGTTTATGAATCTTATGTGACTAAATCTTACAACTACAAAAACATGAATAAGACGAGTCAAAGCTGGTTAAAACGGCAGGTGAACAACTGTTAGAATAGAGTCAATCCAAGAGAACAGTAAAGCCACTGAGGGTCAGGGTTCATGAGGGTCAAGGTTCAACTGAGGGTCAGGGTTCATGAGGGTCAGGGTTCATGAGGGTCAAGGTTCAACTGAGGGTCAGGGTTCAACTGAGGGTCAGGGTTCATGAGGGTCAGGGTTAAACTGAGGGTCAGGGTTCATGAGGGTCAGGGTTCAACTGAGGGTCAGGGTTCATGAGGGTCAAGGTTCAACTGAGGGTCAGGGTTCAACTGAGGGTCAGGGTTCAACTGAGGGTCAGGGTTCATGAGGGTCAGGGTTCAACTGAGGGTCAGGGTTCATGAGGGTCAAGGTTCAACTGAGGGTCAGGGTTCAACTGAGGGTCAGGGTTCAACTGAGGGTCAGGGTTCATGAGGGTCAAGGTTCAAATGAGGGTCAGGGTGCATGAGGGTCAGGGTTCAACTGAGGGTCAGGGTTCAACTGAGGGTCAAGGTTCAACTGAGGGTCAGGGTTTAACTGAGGGTCAGGGTTCATGAGGGTCAGGGTTCATGAGGGTCAAGGTTCAACTGAGGGTCAGGGTTTAACTGAGGGTCAGGGTTCATGAGGGTCAGGGTTCATGAGGGTCAAGGTTCAACTGAGGGTCAGGGTTCAACTGAGGGTCAGGGTTCATGAGGGTCAGGGTTCAACTGAGGGTCAGGGTTCATGAGGGTCAAGGTTCATGAGGGTCAGGGTTCATGAGGGTCAGGGTTCATGAGGGTCAAGGTTCAACTGAGGGTCAGGGTTCAACTGAGGGTCAGGGTTCATGAGGGTCAAGGTTCAACTGAGGGTCAGGGTTCATGAGGGTCAGGGTTCATGAGGGTCAAGGTTCAACTGAGGGTCAGGGTTCAACTGAGGGTCAGGGTTCATGAGGGTCAAGGTTTAACTGAGGGTCAGGGTTCATGAGGGTCAAGGTTCAACTGAGGGTCAGGGTTCAACTGAGGGTCAGGGTTCATGAGGGTCAAGGTTCAACTGAGGGTCAGGGTTCAACTGAGGGTCAAGGTTCATGAGGGTCAAGGTTCAACTGAGGGTCAGGGTTTAACTGAGGGTCAGGGTTCATGAGGGTCAGGGTTCATGAGGGTCAAGGTTCAACTGAGGGTCAGGGTTCAACTGAGGGTCAGGGTTCATGAGGGTCAGGGTTCAACTGAGGGTCAGGGTTCATGAGGGTCAAGGTTCAACTGAGGGTCAGGGTTCAACTGAGGGTCAGGGTTCATGAGGGTCAGGGTTCATGAGGGTCAAGGTTCAACTGAGGGTCAGGGTTCAACTGAGGGTCAGGGTTCATGAGGGTCAGGGTTCAACTGAGGGTCAAGGTTCAACTAAGGGTCAGGGTTCAACTGAGGGTCAGGGTTCATGAGGGTTAAGGTTCAACTGAGGGTCAAGGTTCAACTGAGCGTCATGTGGTTTTAAACGGGACAAAAGCAACTTTGAGCTTTTATAAAAATGTAGCAGTCAAAGTACTCCACAAAGTACAACTTATATCCTAACTACACTATAACCCATACTATACTATACTATACTATACTATACTATACTATACTATACTATACTATACTATACTATACATACTATACATACTATACTATACATACTATACATACTATACTGCTTCAGTCCCCGAGCTCATAATAATAATTGTATATATAAAAATAATAATAGTAATGCATCCCTAGTTAATACTACAACTGTACGACATCTTTTTCTTAAAAGTGTCCAGATGAACCCTAACCCAAATGACCTTTAACTCAGATGAACCCTAACCCAGATGACCTTTAACCCTTACTCTTTTTGACCTGCTACCAAAGACTCAAACCTGTGTTTGTGTTTTAAACCCGAGACTCATGTGTTTCAGAGCTGGACGAAGCAGATGAAGGCGACGAAGATGATCCCAGTGATTGTGAACCAGAGCCAAAACGAACTAAACCCTGACCCTGGGGTGACCTCTGACCCTCAGTCAAATGGAGTTTGAACAGATGTAAAATGGACAAAAACAATAGCAGTGTTCTTTGTTTTGCACCAGTTTAACCCCAGTTTGTAAAGTTTAACGCTTTTCTTTTGGGGGGTTAGGGTTAACCTGTGTGTGTGACCTGTGTGTGTGACCTGTGTGTGTGACCTGTGTGTGTGACCTGTGTGTGTGACCTGTGTGTGTGACCTGTGTGTGACCTGTGTGTGACCTGTGTGTGACATGTGTGTGACCTGTGTGTGTGACCTGTTTGTGTGACCTGTTTGTGTGACCTGTGTGTGTGACCTGTGTGTGTGACCTGTGTGTGACCTGTGTGTGTGACATGTGTGTGACCTGTGTGTGTGACCTGTTTGTGTGACCTGTATGTGTGACCTGTGTGTGACCTGTGTGTGTGTCAGATGTAAATATGTTCAAATGAAAGTTGTGTTAATAAAGATTGTGTGCTGCTCATGGGTCAGTCTCTTTATAAGAACGTGCTGTTGATCCCTGAACATGTGACGAGGCGCGTTCAGGTGGAGTCCATCGTCTTGATCTGCACGCGCTGCATCCTGGGGGGAAGGTTTGAGGGTCTTTTCCTCGTTCCGTTCTCTGACCTTTGAGCTCACGATTGTCTTCATCTAGCCTTCAGGGGGGCCTAAGCCTTCAGGGGGGCCTAAGCGACTGCATAGTTCACTTACTGGCTGGGCAGATAAACACAGCCTGTTGCCTCGTGCTGCCTCCTTGTGGTGGGCTCAGGCACTACAGATGAACACAAACCTGGTACAATAATGTCTCATTAAAGAAATAAACTGCAGATTCTGTCAAACACATGTCAAATGCCTGTGTTTACTTAATATTAATAATGTTCTGTATTTTACAACCTGCATCTACAGTTTTATGTTAACAAGAAGAGAGGAAGTTTGTTTATGACGCATGTAAATTGCTTAAATATAGAGGACAGGAAATGAGCTGCAGAACAGGAAGTGAACGTTTGTTTGAAGAATACAGTTTATTTGTTTCCCACCAGTGTGGTTCCCACAAGTCGCTTCACTCGTTTAGTTCAGGATTTATTTGAAAGAATTGGAAGTAACTTAATACAAAGTCTTTCCATTCGCTGTATTTAAATCTAATTAAAAATGAACACCACAGTTTATCATTTTCAGAGGTATTTTAGGATTCTAGTATTTATTGACACGTTTGTTCTCAAATATCACATTGAGGTTGAACAAATGTCACTCTTCCTGAGACTAAGTGTCTCTGGTTCTGTACTCGGGAAGATGATGAAGAATCCACGCCGCAGGACCCAAGATGGCCGCCGCAAAGATGGACAAGACCAGGACGCTCTGCTGCGAAACACACACACACTCACCATTATTCATCTGATCTGGACTAAGCATTTACACTGAACCCTAACCGAGTGCATGGGTTAGGGTTAGGGGGGTCAAGGGTCAAGTGTTGAAAGTGTTGTTCAAAAGGCTTATTTTCAACACCTGTAAAAAACATGATAAAATAGCAAAGGTAAGTAGACCAGTCCTCGGTTTTAGACCAGGGCATAACCCTTGACTCCTAACCCTTAGACCAGGGCATAACCCCTGACCCCTAACCCTTAGACCAGGGCATAACCCTTGACCCCTAACCCTTAGACCAGGGTATAACCCCTGACCCCTAACCCCCTACACCAGGGCATAACCCCTGACCCCTAACCCCCTAGACCAGGGCATAACCCCTGACCCCTAACCCTTAGACCAGGGCATAACCCGACCCATAACCCTTAAACCAGGGCATAACCCCTGACCCCTAACCCCCTAGCCCATGGCATAACCCCTGACCCCTAACCCTTAGACCAGGGCATAACCCCTGACCCCTAAATCTTAGACCAGGGCATAACCCCTAACCTTTAGACCAGGGCATAACCCCTGACCCCTAACCCTTAGACCAGGGCATAACCCCTGACCCCTAACCCTTAGACCAGGGCATAACCCCTGACCCCTAACCCTTAGACCAGGGCATAACCCTTGACCCCTAACCCTTAGACCAGGGTACAACCCCTGACCCCTAACCCTTAGACCAGGGCATAACCCCTGACCCCTAACCCTTAGACCAGGGCATAACTCCTGACCCCTAACCCTTAGACCAGGTTTATGTGCTGTACATAGTCGCATGGATTGACAAATGGCAATAAACTTGATTCTGATTCTGATTCTGACCAGCGTCTTTGAGATGTCCAACAACTGTGAATAATGTGCCATGGCCCATGTGTGTCTATCTATTTTATTAATCTGAATTATACAGGAAAAACCAGATGAGAAAAACTCTCTTTTTTACCCTGTTAAATACACACTTACACTGAGCTTTAAAATCATTAAAAGGCAGAAAATGATTTAATTTTGTAAGTTTGTTCCACAGGGTTAGAGTCCTGTGACTTCAAACACTGAAGAACTGATGCAATAAACATGATCAATAATCATGAAGATCGGGACCTCAGAGCTGGACCTTAGAGCTGAGCCTCAGAGCTGAGCCTCAGAGCTGAGCCTCAGAGCTGGACCTTAGAGCTGGACCTCAGAGCTGGACCTTAGAGCTGGACCTTAGAGCTGGACCTTAGAGCTGGACCTCAGAGCTGGACCTTAGAGCTGGACCTTAGAGCTGGACCTTAGAGCTGGACCTCAGAGCTGGACCTTAGAGCTGGACCTTAGAGCTGGACCTCAGAGCTGGACCTTAGAGCTGGACCTCAGAGCTGGACCTTAGAGCTGGACTTTAGAGCTGGACCTTAGAGCTGGACCTTAGAGCTGGACCTCAGAGCTGGACCTTAGAGCTGGACCTTAGAGCTGGACCTCAGAGCTGGACCTTAGAGCTGGACCTCAGAGCTGGACCTTAGAGCTGGACTTTAGAGCTGGACCTTAGAGCTGGGCCTCAGAGCTGAGCCTCAGAGCTGGACCTTAGAGCTGGACCTCACAGCTGGAGCTTAGAGCTGGACCTCAGAGCTGAGCCTCAGAGCTGGACCTTAGAGCTGGACCTTAGAGCTGAGCCTCAGAGCTGAACCTCAGAGCTGGACCTCACAGCTGGAGCTTAGAGCTGGACCTCACAGCTGGAGCTTAGAGCTGGACCTCAGAGCTGAGCCTCAGAGCTGGACCTTAGAGCTGGACCTTAGAGCTGAGCCTCAGAGCTGAACCTCAGAGCTGGACCTCACAGCTGGAGCTTAGAGCTGGACCTCAGAGCTGAACCCATTGGATGTAATTAGTGCTGCTGTTTCTGGGTCAGGGTGTCATTGGGTGACACATATTCAACCATACTTATTATTAGGCCCGAGCCGAAGGACGAGTATCGTCCCAGCGAGGGACTTATTAAAATTGGCACCGAGGGGTGGAAAAACGCAAAAATCGAGTACTAAACAAAGATGGATATGCTCGTGGGTGGTATCGAAAATTAGAACTCTGTGAGTTCTAATTTTGAGTGAAGGTTTCGTGAAAAAATATTGAAAGACGGCTCAGTAGCGCCACCTCAAAAATCAAATAACATGGGGCCAATGGAAGCTCGAAGCCAAAAAAAGTGGCCGTAAAAATATGACGCTCACTCCCAAAAATAGTTCATGGGAGGATATGTAAAAAATAATACTATGACCCCGCCCTAAGTCATACAGGAAGTCGGCCATATTGGATAAACTCGGCGCTGACAAATGTGCACCTCGTCGTACATTTGGCATTTTCTCTTACAGTTTTCATCTAAATCACTTCAAACTTGGCCACAAGACACAAAACCCATGAGCAAAGAAGTGTTTGAATTCCGAAGCTGATACGTTTTATGGTATGGTCATCGTGAATTTTAAACAAAATAGCGATTTCTGGAAATATAAAAAAAATTCTACATTTCTTCAACATTTTTTTTCGGGAAAGTTTTGACGTAGAGTTTTGGGAGATTTAAAAGCTGAACACAATGATATGCAAATGTAGTGGCTAACTAATAAAATGGCTCTCTAGCGCCCTCTCCAAATTTGATTTTTAAAAATTCATAGAAGATCATTTGATTGTTATAGAGAGCTGAAAATATTTATGAGGATTAAGTACGTGACCGGGCACAATGTGACAACATTACGTGACTCTAGCTTGAGGTCTTATGGGGGGGAAAAATTGCCGAAAAAATAAATTCCATTATTATTATTATACTTGTTCTGTCCCAAACCACCCCAATTTTGACCCCCTAAACGTTAACGAAAAGTCAATTTTTTTTACCCAAAATTCAGGACCGGTGAAAAATTTATTAAATTGGTGTCTAAAAAAAATGAATGACGCAAAATGACTCGCTAGCGCCAACTACAATTTAAAAAAAATTCAAAAAAAATATGACAATCACTCCAAAAAATCGACCATGTGAAGACATGTAAAAAATTATATTATGACCCCACCCTAAATCCTACATGGAGTTGGCCATATTGAATCACATCTGGAAATATAAAAAAAAATCTACATTTCCTAAACGTTTTTTTGGGGACAAATTTTGATGTAGCGTTTGTGAAGATTTCAAAGTTGAACGCAATGATATGCAAATGTAGTACCTAGCTAACAAAATGACTCGCTAGCGCCCTCTCCAAATTTGATTTTTTAAAAATTCATGAAAGACTATTTATTTGTCGTAGACAACTGAAAATATTTATGAGGATTAAGTGTATGACCGGGCACAATGTGACAAAATTACGTGACTCTAGCTTAAAAAAAAATTGACTTCTGGTTTTAGAAAGTGTACTTTTATTTTGAAAAGCTACTTCCTGTTTAACGTTTTGGCGGAATCAGCTTGACAAAAATACTCTTAAAAACGGCAGAAACAGGAAACGTTATCATATAGAATGGGCTTGTATAGGGGGACACGCACTGAGGACGGACATCATGGCCAAAAGGACCTGGAGGAGCCTGGGGGAGTGTGAGGGGAGTGTGGGGGGCGGTCGTGTGACGTCACGTGAATGACTCTCTTTGTGTTTTTATTTGTATTTGTTATGTTTTGTTCTCTGTTCTGTGTTCTGT
>NW_027316500.1:41016108-41058608 GCF_026437365.1 Eucyclogobius newberryi | reverse complement strand
GCGGAGGCCAAAGGACTGGCGCAGAGCCCCCGGCCCAGGGGCTGAGCACGGCCGTCGCCCTTCGGACCGCACGCCCTGCTGCGCGGGGGTGGGCGGAGGTCCCATCCCCGGAGGCAAGAGGGCGGGGGGCGCGGAGAACCAGCCGAGACTGCCTGCACCGCGGCCCCGCGGCGGCTTTCGGCAGACAAGCTTTTCTTGTCAACTTGACTCTTTCAACCTAAAGAAAACCCTGCTCAAATGTAAGAGTCAATGTTTCAAGACACCTTTTGGGCTTTCTTTATCATTTGGCCATTTCCCTGCTTTTAGCCTGAATATTATTCTATTATTCCTATGTGTTTTGGCATAAAATACTCTGTTTCCATGAAATACATAGAAAATACCATATAGGCACCACCTGTTTAGTCAAAATAAGTTTTTAGTTTTGTAAATCATTTCAAAAAATGCTGATGGCGCCTGGTATTTTTGCATAAATTACTCTCAAAATGTACAAAAGTAGCAGGACAGCAATGTTTTGCTTAGTTTTTGCTTAAAATACTCTTTTTATCTTTAATTTACACTCAATTGTTTCAAAAAATGCTTTCCGCACCTGATATTTTTACATATTTTTTTACAAGCTTCAAAATATTTTTGGGGGCATAAAATATTCTCTCAAATGTACAAAAGTAGCAGGACAACAATGTTTTTTTTTTTTTTTTTTTTTGCATTAATACTCTTTTTTCTTTTTTTTTATAAAACAGGTAAATTGTGCTGAACATTTTTACATACTTTTAACAGGCTTCAAAATATATATATATATATATATATATATTTTGGCCTAAAATACTCTCAAATGTACAAAAGTAGCAAGACAGTAAAGTTTTGTTTTGATTTTTTTGCTTAAAATACTCTATATTTTTATCTTTATTTTACACTCAATTGTTTAAAAAATGCTTTCAGCACCTGGTATTTTTTACATACTTTTTACAAGCTTCAAAATATTTTTGGGGCATAAAATACTCGCTCAAAATGTACAAAAGTAGCAGGACAACAATGTTTCTCAGGGGTTTCTTGGGGCATAAATACTCTTTTTTTATTTTTTATTAAACAGGTCAATTGCGTTGAAAATTGCTTTCAGCACCTGGTATTTTTACATCCTTTTTTACAAGTTTCAGAATATATTTTTTGGTCATAAAAGACTCTAAATGTACAAAAGTAGCAGGACAGCTCCCTCTGCTGTCCATATTCTAAATGGCAGTTTGTACAAAAATGTGTGATTTTAAAGTCAAATTGACTGTGTTTTTGGTTCCACTTTAGTTTCAAAATATGCACACATACTGTGTTTCTTTGTTTCTTTGTCTGTTGAAGGCTTTACAAAAGAAGATAAAAGCTTACAGCACCTGGTATTCCCAGGCGGTCTCCCATCCAAGTACTAACCAGGCACGACCCTGCTTAGCTTCCGAGATCAGACGAGATGGGGCGTGTTCAGGGTGGTATGGCCGTAAGCGAAGGGCTCTGGGGTGGAGACTGCTTTTATATCCATGTTTCACCAGCTCCAGATGGGGAATGGGACTCGTGCTTTTCCAGGAGGAACAGACAAGCTTTTCTTGTCAACTTGACTCTTTCAACCTAAAGAAAACCCTGCTCAAATGTAAGAGTCAATGTTTCAAGACACCTTTTGGGCTTTCTTTATCATTTGGCCATTTCCCTGCTTTTAGCCTGAATATTATTCTATTATTCCTATGTGTTTTGGCATAAAATACTCTGTTTCCATGAAATACATAGAAAATACCATATAGGCACCACCTGTTTAGTCAAAATAAGTTTTTAGTTTTGTAAATCATTTCAAAAAATGCTGATGGCGCCTGGTATTTTTGCATAAATTACTCTCAAAATGTACAAAAGTAGCAGGACAGCAATGTTTTGCTTAGTTTTTGCTTAAAATACTCTTTTTATCTTTAATTTACACTCAATTGTTTCAAAAAATGCTTTCCGCACCTGATATTTTTACATACTTTTTTACAAGCTTCAAAATATTTTTGGGGGCATAAAATATTCTCTCAAATGTACAAAAGTAGCAGGACAACAATGTTTGTTTGTTTTTTGCATTAATACTCTTTTTTTTTTTTTTTTATAAAACAGGTAAATTGTGCTGAACATTTTTACATACTTTTAACAGGCTTCAAAATATATATATATATATATTTTTTGGCCTAAAATACTCTCAAATGTACAAAAGTAGCAAGACAGTAAAGTTTTGTTTTGATTTTTTTGCTTAAAATACTCTATATTTTTATCTTTATTTTACACTCAATTGTTTAAAAAATGCTTTCAGCACCTGGTATTTTTTACATACTTTTTACAAGCTTCAAAATATTTTTGGGGCATAAAATACTCGCTCAAAATGTACAAAAGTAGCAGGACAACAATGTTTCTCAGGGGTTTCTTGGTGCAAAAATACTCTTTTTTTATTTTTTATTAAACAGGTCAATTGCGTTGAAAATTGCTTTCAGCACCTGGTATTTTTACATCCTTTTTTACAAGTTTCAGAATATATTTTTTGGTCATAAAAGACTCTAAATGTACAAAAGTAGCAGGACAGCTCCCTCTGCTGTCCATATTCTAAATGGCAGTTTGTACAAAAATGTGTGATTTTAAAGTCAAATTGACTGTGTTTTTGGTTCCACTTTAGTTTCAAAATATGCACACATACTGTGTTTCTTTGTTTCTTTGTCTGTTGAAGGCTTTACAAAAGAAGATAAAAGCTTACAGCACCTGGTATTCCCAGGCGGTCTCCCATCCAAGTACTAACCAGGCCCGACCCCAGCTCGGCCAGCCGTGGATAGTGGGCATAGAGCGCCAGCCAATCAGAATGAGCCTGTGTGCCATGTGCCACTGTGATGAAGGCCAACCAATCAGAATGCAGAGATTCGTGTTCATTGACAAATTCATCTCAAGAGACCCGAGTTCAAATCCTGCTGTGCCCAGAAGAAGAGGAACGTTTCAAAGGATCAAAACTTTAAATATATGAAGTTTATAAGTTCAAACTTTAAATGTATAAAGTTTATGAGTTGGTGTGTCAGTTTGCACTTGTTAAAAGGTCAGATCATGAGAAGGACTCACATGCAGCTGCTGGGACTGATTTGCAATATTAATAAAATCACAAATTGATCACAAAAAGTGATTTCTGCTTCACCTTAAGAGATTTACCCACGTCACATCTTCTGCATGAATAAACTTGGAGTGGGTCAGAAAACTCCAGGAGTTTAGTCCGCAGGGGTCAGAGGTCACACTATCACATCTCTAACACTGCAGCACTGAACTGTACTATTGTGTTCAGTTTATGTTCTGCAGAGAAATAAAACATTTACTCATATTATTAATGATATGATATCTCAATCATTTAAAGAATATTGTTGTATTGCTATATTGGAAAGAAAACACAAAAAAACATGTACTTTTAAGAATATTTATTGACAGGGAAAATACCAGAAATATTAAGTTTCATTTATTTACAATTCAGACAGCATTCATTACTTTACAGTAGTATTTACAATAAATATACAGATATATACAGTCCAGGGAAGTATGTGTGGATGTGAGGACTGTGAGGGCCTGCTTCAGCTCCAGTTTGCAGAACCTGCACGTTCTCTCTGGGGCAGAACCTGCACGTTCTCCCTGGGGCAGGTGACTCCTCTCTCTTCCTCTTCTGTTGCTTCCTTTCCTCCTCTCTCTGTCTTGTGGCCTCCAGCTCCCTCTGGAAGAACTCTGTGTCCACAAAGTCCTTAAAGGTGGTGTTTCTTCAGGGCTGCTGCTGCTGCTGCTCAGGGCATCCTGAGAAAGAGACGGTGATGGTCAGAGCTGTAGGAGGAGACGAGGTGATGGTCGGAGCTCTAGGAGGCGTGGCAGGTGTCGTGGTGACGACAGGCAGAGTTGTGGTGGTGCTGCCAGAGTGTCTGTGTTTGCTCCAGCTTTTTCGGGCTGATGTTGAGTGAAGATGATGCATTTAATAATTTGATGTGATGATGATGTAATGATAAATATGTAGTTTTGTGGTCGGGTGTAGCGTGCTGTTGGCTGATTGGCTCAGGGGCAGTGGAGGGGGAGGCGGCCTGTTGTGACGACTGCGGCTGAAGCTTCACTGGAGGAGGAACTACAGAACAAAACAGATGAATGTTTTAGTGATAAGCAACACGTGAAATACAAGACATGACACACATTTAGAAACACTGCACTGGCTGTCAAACTACAGTCAGCATGAAGCATTCATCTGTTCACTCTGTGATGGTTTGACTGAGACAGACACACATGGAGCATGAAGCATTCATCTGTTCACTCTGTGATGGTTTGACTGAGACAGACACACAACAGAGACATGGAAGTAGCAGTGATTTTACGTGACTAAAAACACAGTTTCAAAAGTGCAAAACACAAGACGAACTTTACCTGAAAACGTCCTCAAATGCCCGTTATAAATGCCACAAAATACGAGTGTTCTGGGGCAGTAAAATGTCCATAAGAAGGTGAAAACAGGAGCAGATCTAGTGCTAAACTTGTCCCGGTCACATTGAATGAATGACGTCACTCTGCATTCAAACATGGCGCGCTCTCGCCACAGCGCCGCCGCTGGCCAAAAGTATATTACATCCGTAGTGGTTTAGCACTACCATAGGAAATGAATGGGATTCTGTTTAGGGCTGTTTAG
This sequence comes from Eucyclogobius newberryi, assembly GCF_026437365.1. NCBI lineage: Eukaryota > Metazoa > Chordata > Actinopteri > Gobiiformes > Gobiidae > Eucyclogobius > Eucyclogobius newberryi. Next base: position 41,053,927 of record NW_027316500.1, on the reverse strand, counting down.
CTAAAGAATCCACGGCTGCCGCGCGGAAGACCTGGGTTCGATTCCCAGACGGGGAGAGAAAGTGCGTTTTACCCAGCACGAAAGCGTTGCACTGACGCTGAGGACTTGTCCCACCAACGTACCTGCGCTACACTATCGCTTCTGTAGTGTAGCGGTTATCACGTTTGCCTCACACGCAAAAGGTCCCCGGCTCGAAACCGGGCAGAAGCACGCCCTCATGCGAAGACTTTACTTGTCGAGGATGGGTTTGAAAGTCGGTGTTGCGTTTGACCCCCCCCAAAAAAAAAAAAAACAACTAGTCACATGTACTGTACTTCACAAAGGGGCCACTCAAATTCCAAAGGTGGCCTATTTTGCACAAGGGTTTACGTGGAATGGGCTACCTCCCAAGGGGGTTGGGTTTAGGAACAGATACTTCACCTTCCCTCCCCCTCTTCTCCAGTCAGGGCTTTTGGCGGGAGATTTGAAATATCCAGCCCTTCCACTCAAAACGTCTCCGAGAATTTTTGTCCACTTCCGGAGCAGACAAACGGCAAGGAAGCGTTTCACATGAGGGTATGATGGCACATTTGCATGTAACGTGACGACGAAAACAAACTGAATGACTTTTTTTTTTAAACCTGAGAGAGGAGGTGCACCGTTCTCGGAGGTACTGCAATACCGAGCCGATGCGTGGAGTGGACGGAGCAAGCCCCAAATTCCATCTCCCTGGTCCAAAAATCAATTTAATATACGGTCCCCGGGTAGGGGACGTATCAGATATTACACTGATAAGAACAGATACTACACTTGATCTTAGCCAAAAGGCCGAGAAGCGATGCCCACAATGGGTTCGGGGAGCAGTGAGCTCTCCCCACGCTGACCCTCCCGTCAACGGTCCAAAGCGGCGCCCGCGCAAAGCGCCCGGCGGAGGGGCCGGAGCGCGAGCGGCGTACATGGAAACGACCCTTTGGGTTTTTTTTTTTTTCCTCTGACAAAAAACAAGAGGGGAGAGCGCGAACGCAGTCCCCCACTACCAGAAATTATGCAGTTGAGATTCCCACATTTGGGGAATTCACAGGGGTCAGCACATCCTGTTTGTGCAATGGACGAGCCTCGCCCTGGGTGAACCACCTTCCTGATCATGGTGTCGCCCCTGCCAGGTAAGTATGAGTTGCTCCGCTCCGAGCCAAGGCCCAGGCCCTGGAAGAGGCAATGTGGCAGCATGGTCCTTCCGGCCATTTGCATGGACCAGCTTCCACCCGACGATTGAGCCCCAGGTTAAACGGCAGCGATACACACGCAAGTCTGTGCGTTCTAAGCACTCTTTTTTACTTTTAAAGTTCTTGAACACGGGATGCCAAACGGAGGGTACGCAAGGGCATGTTTAAAGGCCGACAAGACACAACCTTTGCTCTTGGAGGATGACCGCTTGCTTGCTTTAGACATAGGTAGAAAAGCCCCGCATTGAAGCAGGGCATCAAAAAATTAGAAAGATCTCTTGTTGTCCCTCTCCACGGAAATCTTTAGTAAAAGGCGAAAGATTTATACGCTCTGAAGAGAAACAAGAGTGTCACGTTGCAGCGCCACACGTCGTCCAGTACTTGAGGGCACACGGGGCTTCATCACGGGCAGTGTACTTCTGTTCACGCGCTCATTTGCATCGGCGGTCGCGCGGCAAAAGGGACACGACAGGCTCGCACGTCGTTTCTGTAGTGTAGCGGTTATCACGTTCGCCTAACGCGCGAAAGGTCCTCGGCTCGAAACCGGGCAGAAACAAAGCCTCCTTTTATGTTTGCTTCAATCTTTAACACGGTTCATTCCAAACTCGATGGTTTATTCCTAGAAAAGAGGGAGGAGCGGAGGAATTGTCGGCGTAGTCCTTCAAACTTTTCATCACAGAGATCGGGGGAAAAAGACACCGACACACACGCCCCTAAAAAAAAAAAAAAAAAAAAGGGGCCCCCCTGCAGCCCCATATGTCCTCGTTAGTATAGTGGACAGTATCTCCGCTTGTCACGCGGAAGACCTGGGTTCGATTCCCAGACGGGGAGAGAAAGTGCGTTTTACCCAGCACGAAAGCGTTGCACTGACGCTGAGGACTTGTCCCACCAACGTACCTGCGCTACACTATCGCTTCTGTAGTGTAGCGGTTATCACGTTTGCCTCACACGCAAAAGGTCCCCGGCTCGAAACCGGGCAGAAGCACGCCCTCATGCGAAGACTTTACTTGTCGAGGATGGGTTTGAAAGTCGGTGTTGCGTTTGACCCCCCCCCCCCAAAAAAAAACAAAACAACTAGTCATATGTACTGTACTCCACAAAGGGGCCACTCAAATTCCAAAGGTGGCCTATTTTGCACAAGGGTTTACGTGGAATGGGCTACCTCCCAAGGGGGTTGGGTTTAGGAACAGATACTTCACCTTCCCTCCCCCTCTTCTCCAGTCAGGGCTTTTGGCGGGAGATTTGAAATATCCAGCCCTTCCACTCAAAACGTCTCCGAGAATTTTTGTCCACTTCCGGAGCAGACAAACGGCAAGGAAGCGTTTAACATGAGGGTATGATGGCACATTTGCATGTAACGTGACGGCGAAAACAAACTGAATGACTTTTTTTAACCTGAGAGAGGAGGTGCACCGTTCTCGGAGGTACTGCAATACCGAGCCGATGCGTGGAGTGGACGGAGCAAGCCCCAAATTCCATCTCCCTGGTCCAAAAATCAATTTTTTTTGCATTAATACTCTTTTTTTTTTTTTTTTTTATAAAACAGGTAAATTGTGCTGAACATTTTTACATACTTTTAACAGGCTTCAAAATATATATATATATTTTTTGGCCTAAAATACTCTCAAATGTACAAAAGTAGCAAGACAGTAAAGTTTTGTTTTGATTTTTTTGCTTAAAATACTCTATATTTTTATCTTTATTTTACACTCAATTGTTTAAAAAATGCTTTCAGCACCTGGTATTTTTTACATACTTTTTACAAGCTTCAAAATATTTTTGGGGCATAAAATACTCGCTCAAAATGTACAAAAGTAGCAGGACAACAATGTTTCTCAGGGGTTTCTTGGGGCATAAATACTCTTTTTTTATTTTTTATTAAACAGGTCAATTGCGTTGAAAATTGCTTTCAGCACCTGGTATTTTTACATCCTTTTTTACAAGTTTCAGAATATATTTTTTGGTCATAAAAGACTCTAAATGTACAAAAGTAGCAGGACAGCTCCCTCTGCTGTCCATATTCTAAATGGCAGTTTGTACAAAAATGTGTGATTTTAAAGTCAAATTGACTGTGTTTTTGGTTCCACTTTAGTTTCAAAATATGCACACATACTGTGTTTCTTTGTTTCTTTGTCTGTTGAAGGCTTTACAAAAGAAGATAAAAGCTCACAGCACCTGGTATTCCCAGGCGGTCTCCCATCCAAGTACTAACCAGGCCCGACCCCAGCTCGGCCAGCCGTGGATAGTGGGCATAGAGCGCCAGCCAATCAGAATGAGCCTGTGTGCCATGTGCCACTGTGATGAAGGCCAACCAATCAGAATGCAGAGATTCGTGTTCATTGACAAATTCATCTCAAGAGACCCGAGTTCAAATCCTGCTGTGCCCAGAAGAAGAGGAACGTTTCAAAGGATCAAAACTTTAAATATATGAAGTTTATAAGTTCAAACTTTAAATGTATAAAGTTTATGAGTTGGTGTGTCAGTTTGCACTTGTTAAAAGGTCAGATCATGAGAAGGACTCACATGCAGCTGCTGGGACTGATTTGCAATATTAATAAAATCACAAATTGATCACAAAAAGTGATTTCTGCTTCACCTTAAGAGATTTACCCACGTCACATCTTCTGCATGAATAAACTTGGAGTGGGTCAGAAAACTCCAGGAGTTTAGTCCGCAGGGGTCAGAGGTCACACTATCACATCTCTAACACTGCAGCACTGAACTGTACTATTGTGTTCAGTTTATGTTCTGCAGAGAAATAAAACATTTACTCATATTATTAATGATATGATATCTCAATCATTTAAAGAATATTGTTGTATTGCTATATTGGAAAGAAAACACAAAAAAACATGTACTTTTAAGAATATTTATTGACAGGGAAAATACCAGAAATATTAAGTTTCATTTATTTACAATTCAGACAGCATTCATTACTTTACAGTAGTATTTACAATAAATATACAGATATATACAGTCCAGGGAAGTATGTGTGGATGTGAGGACTGTGAGGGCCTGCTTCAGCTCCAGTTTGCAGAACCTGCACGTTCTCTCTGGGGCAGAACCTGCACGTTCTCCCTGGGGCAGGTGACTCCTCTCTCTTCCTCTTCTGTTGCTTCCTTTCCTCCTCTCTCTGTCTTGTGGCCTCCAGCTCCCTCTGGAAGAACTCTGTGTCCACAAAGTCCTTAAAGGTGGTGTTTCTTCAGGGCTGCTGCTGCTGCTGCTCAGGGCATCCTGAGAAAGAGACGGTGATGGTCAGAGCTGTAGGAGGAGACGAGGTGATGGTCGGAGCTCTAGGAGGCGTGGCAGGTGTCGTGGTGACGACAGGCAGAGTTGTGGTGGTGCTGCCAGAGTGTCTGTGTTTGCTCCAGCTTTTTCGGGCTGATGTTGAGTGAAGATGATGCATTTAATAATTTGATGTGATGATGATGTAATGATAAATATGTAGTTTTGTGGTCGGGTGTAGCGTGCTGTTGGCTGATTGGCTCAGGGGCAGTGGAGGGGGAGGCGGCCTGTTGTGACGACTGCGGCTGAAGCTTCACTGGAGGAGGAACTACAGAACAAAACAGATGAATGTTTTAGTGATAAGCAACACGTGAAATACAAGACATGACACACATTTAGAAACACTGCACTGGCTGTCAAACTACAGTCAGCATGAAGCATTCATCTGTTCACTCTGTGATGGTTTGACTGAGACAGACACACATGGAGCATGAAGCATTCATCTGTTCACTCTGTGATGGTTTGACTGAGACAGACACACAACAGAGACATGGAAGTAGCAGTGATTTTACGTGACTAAAAACACAGTTTCAAAAGTGCAAAACACAAGACGAACTTTACCTGAAAACGTCCTCAAATGCCCGTTATAAATGCCACAAAATACGAGTGTTCTGGGGCAGTAAAATGTCCATAAGAAGGTGAAAACAGGAGCAGATCTAGTGCTAAACTTGTCCCGGTCACATTGAATGAATGACGTCACTCTGCATTCAAACATGGCGCGCTCTCGCCACAGCGCCGCCGCTGGCCAAAAGTATATTACATCCGTAGTGGTTTAGCACTACCATAGGAAATGAATGGGATTCTGTTTAGGGCTGTTTAGCTAAAGAATCCACGGCTGCCGCGCGGAAGACCTGGGTTCGATTCCCAGACGGGGAGAGAAAGTGCGTTTTACCCAGCACGAAAGCGTTGCACTGACGCTGAGGACTTGTCCCACCAACGTACCTGCGCTACACTATCGCTTCTGTAGTGTAGCGGTTATCACGTTTGCCTCACACGCAAAAGGTCCCCGGCTCGAAACCGGGCAGAAGCACGCCCTCATGCGAAGACTTTACTTGTCGAGGATGGGTTTGAAAGTCGGTGTTGCGTTTGACCCCCCCCAAAAAAAAAAAAAACAACTAGTCACATGTACTGTACTTCACAAAGGGGCCACTCAAATTCCAAAGGTGGCCTATTTTGCACAAGGGTTTACGTGGAATGGGCTACCTCCCAAGGGGGTTGGGTTTAGGAACAGATACTTCACCTTCCCTCCCCCTCTTCTCCAGTCAGGGCTTTTGGCGGGAGATTTGAAATATCCAGCCCTTCCACTCAAAACGTCTCCGAGAATTTTTGTCCACTTCCGGAGCAGACAAACGGCAAGGAAGCGTTTCACATGAGGGTATGATGGCACATTTGCATGTAACGTGACGACGAAAACAAACTGAATGACTTTTTTTTTTAAACCTGAGAGAGGAGGTGCACCGTTCTCGGAGGTACTGCAATACCGAGCCGATGCGTGGAGTGGACGGAGCAAGCCCCAAATTCCATCTCCCTGGTCCAAAAATCAATTTAATATACGGTCCCCGGGTAGGGGACGTATCAGATATTACACTGATAAGAACAGATACTACACTTGATCTTAGCCAAAAGGCCGAGAAGCGATGCCCACAATGGGTTCGGGGAGCAGTGAGCTCTCCCCACGCTGACCCTCCCGTCAACGGTCCAAAGCGGCGCCCGCGCAAAGCGCCCGGCGGAGGGGCCGGAGCGCGAGCGGCGTACATGGAAACGACCCTTTGGGTTTTTTTTTTTTTCCTCTGACAAAAAACAAGAGGGGAGAGCGCGAACGCAGTCCCCCACTACCAGAAATTATGCAGTTGAGATTCCCACATTTGGGGAATTCACAGGGGTCAGCACATCCTGTTTGTGCAATGGACGAGCCTCGCCCTGGGTGAACCACCTTCCTGATCATGGTGTCGCCCCTGCCAGGTAAGTATGAGTTGCTCCGCTCCGAGCCAAGGCCCAGGCCCTGGAAGAGGCAATGTGGCAGCATGGTCCTTCCGGCCATTTGCATGGACCAGCTTCCACCCGACGATTGAGCCCCAGGTTAAACGGCAGCGATACACACGCAAGTCTGTGCGTTCTAAGCACTCTTTTTTACTTTTAAAGTTCTTGAACACGGGATGCCAAACGGAGGGTACGCAAGGGCATGTTTAAAGGCCGACAAGACACAACCTTTGCTCTTGGAGGATGACCGCTTGCTTGCTTTAGACATAGGTAGAAAAGCCCCGCATTGAAGCAGGGCATCAAAAAATTAGAAAGATCTCTTGTTGTCCCTCTCCACGGAAATCTTTAGTAAAAGGCGAAAGATTTATACGCTCTGAAGAGAAACAAGAGTGTCACGTTGCAGCGCCACACGTCGTCCAGTACTTGAGGGCACACGGGGCTTCATCACGGGCAGTGTACTTCTGTTCACGCGCTCATTTGCATCGGCGGTCGCGCGGCAAAAGGGACACGACAGGCTCGCACGTCGTTTCTGTAGTGTAGCGGTTATCACGTTCGCCTAACGCGCGAAAGGTCCTCGGCTCGAAACCGGGCAGAAACAAAGCCTCCTTTTATGTTTGCTTCAATCTTTAACACGGTTCATTCCAAACTCGATGGTTTATTCCTAGAAAAGAGGGAGGAGCGGAGGAATTGTCGGCGTAGTCCTTCAAACTTTTCATCACAGAGATCGGGGGAAAAAGACACCGACACACACGCCCCAAAAAAAAAAAAAAAAAAAAAGGGGCCCCCCTGCAGCCCCATATGTCCTCGTTAGTATAGTGGACAGTATCTCCGCTTGTCACGCGGAAGACCTGGGTTCGATTCCCAGACGGGGAGAGAAAGTGCGTTTTACCCAGCACGAAAGCGTTGCACTGACGCTGAGGACTTGTCCCACCAACGTACCTGCGCTACACTATCGCTTCTGTAGTGTAGCGGTTATCACGTTTGCCTCACACGCAAAAGGTCCCCGGCTCGAAACCGGGCAGAAGCACGCCCTCATGCGAAGACTTTACTTGTCGAGGATGGGTTTGAAAGTCGGTGTTGCGTTTGACCCCCCCCCCCCAAAAAAAAACAAAACAACTAGTCATATGTACTGTACTCCACAAAGGGGCCACTCAAATTCCAAAGGTGGCCTATTTTGCACAAGGGTTTACGTGGAATGGGCTACCTCCCAAGGGGGTTGGGTTTAGGAACAGATACTTCACCTTCCCTCCCCCTCTTCTCCAGTCAGGGCTTTTGGCGGGAGATTTGAAATATCCAGCCCTTCCACTCAAAACGTCTCCGAGAATTTTTGTCCACTTCCGGAGCAGACAAACGGCAAGGAAGCGTTTAACATGAGGGTATGATGGCACATTTGCATGTAACGTGACGGCGAAAACAAACTGAATGACTTTTTTTAACCTGAGAGAGGAGGTGCACCGTTCTCGGAGGTACTGCAATACCGAGCCGATGCGTGGAGTGGACGGAGCAAGCCCCAAATTCCATCTCCCTGGTCCAAAAATCAATTTAATATACGGTCCCCGGGTAGGGGACGTATCAGATATTAAACTGATAAGAACAGATACTACACTTGATCTTAGCCAAAAGGCCGAGAAGCGATGCCCACAATGGGTTCGGGGAGCAGTGAGCTCTCCCCACGCTGACCCTCCCGTCAACGGTCCAAAGCGGCGCCCGCGCAAAGCGCCCGGCGGAGGGGCCGGAGCGCGAGCGGCGTACATGGAAACGACCCTTTGGGTTTTTTTTTTTTTCCTCTGACAAAAAACAAGAGGGGAGAGCGCGAACGCAGTCCCCCACTACCAGAAATTATGCAGTTGAGATTCCCACATTTGGGGAATTCACAGGGGTCAGCACATCCTGTTTGTGCAATGGACGAGCCTCGCCCTGGGTGAACCACCTTCCTGATCATGGTGTCGCCCCTGCCAGGTAAGTATGAGTTGCTCCGCTCCGAGCCAAGGCCCAGGCCCTGGAAGAGGCAATGTGGCAGCATGGTCCTTCCGGCCATTTGCATGGACCAGCTTCCACCCGACGATTGAGCCCCAGGTTAAACGGCAGCGATACACACGCAAGTCTGTGCGTTCTAAGCACTCTTTTTTACTTTTAAAGTTTTTGAACACGGGATGCCAAACGGAGGGTACGCAAGGGCATGTTTAAAGGCCGACAAGACACAACCTTTGCTCTTGGAGGATGACCGCTTGCTTGCTTTAGACATAGGTAGAAAAGCCCCGCATTGAAGCAGGGCATCAAAAAATTGGAAAGATCTCTTGTTGTCCCTCTCCACGGAAATCTTTAGTAAAAGGCGAAAGATTTATACGCTCTGAAGAGAAACAAGAGTGCCACGTTGCAGCGCCACACGGCGTCCAGTACTTGAGGGCACACGGGGCTTCATCACGGGCAGTGTACTTCTGTTCACGCGCTCATTTGCATCGGCGGTCGCGCGGCAAAAGGGACACGACAGGCTCGCACGTCGTTTCTGTAGTTTAGCGGTTATCACGTTCGCCTAACGCGCGAAAGGTCCTCGGCTCGAAACCGGGCAGAAACAAAGCCTCCTTTTATGTTTGCTTCAATCTTTAACACGGTTCATTCCAAACTCGATGGTTTATTCCTAGAAAAGAGGGAGGAGCGGAGGAATTGTCGGCGTAGTCCTTCAAACTTTTCATCACAGAGATCGGGGGAAAAAGACACCGACACACACGCCCCAAAAAAAAAAAAAAAAAAAAGGGGCCCCCCTGCAGCCCCATATGTCCTCGTTAGTATAGTGGACAGTATCTCCGCTTGTCACGCGGAAGACCTGGGTTCGATTCCACCCGACGATTGAGCCCCAGGTTAAACGGCAGCAATACACACGCAAGTCTGTGCGTTCTAAGCACTCTTTTTTACTTTTAAAGTTCTTGAACACGGGATGCCAAACGGAGGGTACGCAAGGGCATGTTTAAAGGCCGACAAGACACAACCTTTGCTCTTGGAGGATGACCGCTTGCTTGCTTTAGACATAGGTAGAAAAGCCCCGCATTGAAGCAGGGCATCAAAAAATTGGAAAGATCTCTTGTTGTCCCTCTCCACGGAAATCTTTAGTAAAAGGCGAAAGATTTATACGCTCTGAAGAGAAACAAGAGTGCCACGTTGCAGCGCCACACGGCGTCCAGTACTTGAGGGCACACGGGGCTTCATCACGGGCAGTGTACTTCTGTTCACGCGCTCATTTGCATCGGCGGTCGCGCGGCAAAAGGGACACGACAGGCTCGCACGTCGTTTCTGTAGTGTAGCGGTTATCACGTTCGCCTAACGCGCGAAAGGTCCTCGGCTCGAAACCGGGCAGAAACAAAGCCTCCTTTTATGTTTGCTTCAATCTTTAACACGGTTCATTCCAAACTCGATGGTTTATTCCTAGAAAAGAGGGAGGAGCGGAGGAATTGTCGGCGTAGTCCTTCAAACTTTTCATCACAGAGATCGGGGGAAAAAGACACCGACACACACGCCCCAAAAAAAAAAAAAAAAAAAAGGGGCCCCCCTGCAGCCCCATATGTCCTCGTTAGTATAGTGGACAGTATCTCCGCTTGTCACGCGGAAGACCTGGGTTCGATTCCCAGACGGGGAGAGAAAGTGCGTTTTACCCAGCACGAAAGCGTTGCACTGACGCTGAGGACTTGTCCCACCAACGTACCTGCGCTACACTATCGCTTCTGTAGTGTAGCGGTTATCACGTTTGCCTCACACGCAAAAGGTCCCCGGCTCGAAACCGGGCAGAAGCACGCCCTCATGCGAAGACTTTACTTGTCGAGGATGGGTTTGAAAGTCGGTGTTGCGTTTGACCCCCCCCCCCAAAAAAAAACAAAACAACTAGTCACATGTACTGTACTCCACAAAGGGGCCACTCAAATTCCAAAGGTGGCCTATTTTGCACAAGGGTTTACGTGGAATGGGCTACCTCCCAAGGGGGTTGGGTTTAGGAACAGATACTTCACCTTCCCTCCCCCTCTTCTCCAGTCAGGGCTTTTGGCGGGAGATTTGAAATATCCAGCCCTTCCACTCAAAACGTCTCCGAGAATTTTTGTCCACTTCCGGAGCAGACAAACGGCAAGGAAGCGTTTAACATGAGGGTATGATGGCACATTTGCATGTAACGTGACGGCGAAAACAAACTGAATGACTTTTTTTAACCTGAGAGAGGAGGTGCACCGTTCTCGGAGGTACTGCAATACCGAGCCGATGCGTGGAGTGGACGGAGCAAGCCCCAAATTCCATCTCCCTGGTCCAAAAATCAATTTAATATACGGTCCCCGGGTAGGGGACGTATCAGATATTAAACTGATAAGAACAGATACTACACTTGATCTTAGCCAAAAGGCCGAAAAGCGATGCCCACAATGGGTTCGGGGAGCAGTGAGCTCTCCCCACGCTGACCCTCCCGTCAACGGTCCAAAGCGGCGCCCGCGCAAAGCGCCCGGCGGAGGGGCCGGAGCGCGAGCGGCGTACATGGAAACGACCCTTTGGGTTTTTTTTTTTTTCCTCTGACAAAAAACAAGAGGGGAGAGCGCGAACGCAGTCCCCCACTACCAGAAATTATGCAGTTGAGATTCCCACATTTGGGGAATTCACAGGGGTCAGCACATCCTGTTTGTGCAATGGACGAGCCTCGCCCTGGGTGAACCACCTTCCTGATCATGGTGTCGCCCCTGCCAGGTAAGTATGAGTTGCTCCGCTCCGAGCCAAGGCCCAGGCCCTGGAAGAGGCAATGTGGCAGCATGGTCCTTCCGGCCATTTGCATGGACCAGCTTCCACCCGACGATTGAGCCCCAGGTTAAACGGCAGCGATACACACGCAAGTCTGTGCGTTCTAAGCACTCTTTTTTACTTTTAAAGTTCTTGAACACGGGATGCCAAACGGAGGGTACGCAAGGGCATGTTTAAAGGCCGACAAGACACAACCTTTGCTCTTGGAGGATGACCGCTTGCTTGCTTTAGACATAGGTAGAAAAGCCCCGCATTGAAGCAGGGCATCAAAAAATTGGAAAGATCTCTTGTTGTCCCTCTCCACGGAAATCTTTAGTAAAAGGCGAAAGATTTATACGCTCTGAAGAGAAACAAGAGTGCCACGTTGCAGCGCCACACGGCGTCCAGTACTTGAGGGCACACGGGGCTTCATCACGGGCAGTGTACTTCTGTTCACGCGCTCATTTGCATCGGCGGTCGCGCGGCAAAAGGGACACGACAGGCTCGCACGTCGTTTCTGTAGTGTAGCGGTTATCACGTTCGCCTAACGCGCGAAAGGTCCTCGGCTCGAAACCGGGCAGAAACAAAGCCTCCTTTTATGTTTGCTTCAATCTTTAACACGGTTCATTCCAAACTCGATGGTTTATTCCTAGAAAAGAGGGAGGAGCGGAGGAATTGTCGGCGTAGTCCTTCAAACTTTTCATCACAGAGATCGGGGGAAAAAGACACCGACACACACGCCCCAAAAAAAAAAAAAAAAAAAAGGGGCCCCCCTGCAGCCCCATATGTCCTCGTTAGTATAGTGGACAGTATCTCCGCTTGTCACGCGGAAGACCTGGGTTCGATTCCACCCGACGATTGAGCCCCAGGTTAAACGGCAGCGATACACACGCAAGTCTGTGCGTTCTAAGCACTCTTTTTTACTTTTAAAGTTCTTGAACACGGGATGCCAAACGGAGGGTACGCAAGGGCATGTTTAAAGGCCGACAAGACACAACCTTTGCTCTTGGAGGATGACCGCTTGCTTGCTTTAGACATAGGTAGAAAAGCCCCGCATTGAAGCAGGGCATCAAAAAATTGGAAAGATCTCTTGTTGTCCCTCTCCACGGAAATCTTTAGTAAAAGGCGAAAGATTTATACGCTCTGAAGAGAAACAAGAGTGCCACGTTGCAGCGCCACACGGCGTCCAGTACTTGAGGGCACACGGGGCTTCATCACGGGCAGTGTACTTCTGTTCACGCGCTCATTTGCATCGGCGGTCGCGCGGCAAAAGGGACACGACAGGCTCGCACGTCGTTTCTGTAGTGTAGCGGTTATCACGTTCGCCTAACGCGCGAAAGGTCCTCGGCTCGAAACCGGGCAGAAACAAAGCCTCCTTTTATGTTTGCTTCAATCTTTAACACGGTTCATTCCAAACTCGATGGTTTATTCCTAGAAAAGAGGGAGGAGCGGAGGAATTGTCGGCGTAGTCCTTCAAACTTTTCATCACAGAGATCGGGGGAAAAAGACACCGACACACACGCCCCAAAAAAAAAAAAAAAAAAAAAGGGGCCCCCCTGCAGCCCCATATGTCCTCGTTAGTATAGTGGACAGTATCTCCGCTTGTCACGCGGAAGACCTGGGTTCGATTCCCAGACGGGGAGAGAAAGTGCGTTTTACCCAGCACGAAAGCGTTGCACTGACGCTGAGGACTTGTCCCACCAACGTACCTGCGCTACACTATCGCTTCTGTAGTGTAGCGGTTATCACGTTTGCCTCACACGCAAAAGGTCCCCGGCTCGAAACCGGGCAGAAGCACGCCCTCATGCGAAGACTTTACTTGTCGAGGATGGGTTTGAAAGTCGGTGTTGCGTTTGACCCCCCCCCCCCCAAAAAAAAACAAAACAACTAGTCACATGTACTGTACTCCACAAAGGGGCCACTCAAATTCCAAAGGTGGCCTATTTTGCACAAGGGTTTACGTGGAATGGGCTACCTCCCAAGGGGGTTGGGTTTAGGAACAGATACTTCACCTTCCCTCCCCCTCTTCTCCAGTCAGGGCTTTTGGCGGGAGATTTGAAATATCCAGCCCTTCCACTCAAAACGTCTCCGAGAATTTTTGTCCACTTCCGGAGCAGACAAACGGCAAGGAAGCGTTTAACATGAGGGTATGATGGCACATTTGCATGTAACGTGACGGCGAAAACAAACTGAATGACTTTTTTTAACCTGAGAGAGGAGGTGCACCGTTCTCGGAGGTACTGCAATACCGAGCCGATGCGTGGAGTGGACGGAGCAAGCCCCAAATTCCATCTCCCTGGTCCAAAAATCAATTTAATATACGGTCCCCGGGTAGGGGACGTATCAGATATTAAACTGATAAGAACAGATACTACACTTGATCTTAGCCAAAAGGCCGAGAAGCGATGCCCACAATGGGTTCGGGGAGCAGTGAGCTCTCCCCACGCTGACCCTCCCGTCAACGGTCCAAAGCGGCGCCCGCGCAAAGCGCCCGGCGGAGGGGCCGGAGCGCGAGCGGCGTACATGGAAACGACCCTTTGGGTTTTTTTTTTTTTCCTCTGACAAAAAACAAGAGGGGAGAGCGCGAACGCAGTCCCCCACTACCAGAAATTATGCAGTTGAGATTCCCACATTTGGGGAATTCACAGGGGTCAGCACATCCTGTTTGTGCAATGGACGAGCCTCGCCCTGGGTGAACCACCTTCCTGATCATGGTGTCGCCCCTGCCAGGTAAGTATGAGTTGCTCCGCTCCGAGCCAAGGCCCAGGCCCTGGAAGAGGCAATGTGGCAGCATGGTCCTTCCGGCCATTTGCATGGACCAGCTTCCACCCGACGATTGAGCCCCAGGTTAAACGGCAGCGATACACACGCAAGTCTGTGCGTTCTAAGCACTCTTTTTTACTTTTAAAGTTCTTGAACACGGGATGCCAAACGGAGGGTACGCAAGGGCATGTTTAAAGGCCGACAAGACACAACCTTTGCTCTTGGAGGATGACCGCTTGCTTGCTTTAGACATAGGTAGAAAAGCCCCGCATTGAAGCAGGGCATCAAAAAATTGGAAAGATCTCTTGTTGTCCCTCTCCACGGAAATCTTTAGTAAAAGGCGAAAGATTTATACGCTCTGAAGAGAAACAAGAGTGCCACGTTGCAGCGCCACACGGCGTCCAGTACTTGAGGGCACACGGGGCTTCATCACGGGCAGTGTACTTCTGTTCACGCGCTCATTTGCATCGGCGGTCGCGCGGCAAAAGGGACACGACAGGCTCGCACGTCGTTTCTGTAGTGTAGCGGTTATCACGTTCGCCTAACGCGCGAAAGGTCCTCGGCTCGAAACCGGGCAGAAACAAAGCCTCCTTTTATGTTTGCTTCAATCTTTAACACGGTTCATTCCAAACTCGATGGTTTATTCCTAGAAAAGAGGGAGGAGCGGAGGAATTGTCGGCGTAGTCCTTCAAACTTTTCATCACAGAGATCGGGGGAAAAAGACACCGACACACACGCCCCAAAAAAAAAAAAAAAAAAAAGGGGCCCCCCTGCAGCCCCATATGTCCTCGTTAGTATAGTGGACAGTATCTCCGCTTGTCACGCGGAAGACCTGGGTTCGATTCCCAGACGGGGAGAGAAAGTGCGTTTTACCCAGCACGAAAGCGTTGCACTGACGCTGAGGACTTGTCCCACCAACGTACCTGCGCTACACTATCGCTTCTGTAGTGTAGCGGTTATCACGTTTGCCTCACACGCAAAAGGTCCCCGGCTCGAAACCGGGCAGAAGCACGCCCTCATGCGAAGACTTTACTTGTCGAGGATGGGTTTGAAAGTCGGTGTTGCGTTTGACCCCCCCCCCCCAAAAAAAAACAAAACAACTAGTCACATGTACTGTACTCCACAAAGGGGCCACTCAAATTCCAAAGGTGGCCTATTTTGCACAAGGGTTTACGTGGAATGGGCTACCTCCCAAGGGGGTTGGGTTTAGGAACAGATACTTCACCTTCCCTCCCCCTCTTCTCCAGTCAGGGCTTTTGGCGGGAGATTTGAAATATCCAGCCCTTCCACTCAAAACGTCTCCGAGAATTTTTGTCCACTTCCGGAGCAGACAAACGGCAAGGAAGCGTTTAACATGAGGGTATGATGGCACATTTGCATGTAACGTGACGGCGAAAACAAACTGAATGACTTTTTTTAACCTGAGAGAGGAGGTGCACCGTTCTCGGAGGTACTGCAATACCGAGCCGATGCGTGGAGTGGACGGAGCAAGCCCCAAATTCCATCTCCCTGGTCCAAAAATCAATTTAATATACGGTCCCCGGGTAGGGGACGTATCAGATATTAAACTGATAAGAACAGATACTACACTTGATCTTAGCCAAAAGGCCGAGAAGCGATGCCCACAATGGGTTCGGGGAGCAGTGAGCTCTCCCCACGCTGACCCTCCCGTCAACGGTCCAAAGCGGCGCCCGCGCAAAGCGCCCGGCGGAGGGGCCGGAGCGCGAGCGGCGTACATGGAAACGACCCTTTGGGTTTTTTTTTTTTTCCTCTGACAAAAAACAAGAGGGGAGAGCGCGAACGCAGTCCCCCACTACCAGAAATTATGCAGTTGAGATTCCCACATTTGGGGAATTCACAGGGGTCAGCACATCCTGTTTGTGCAATGGACGAGCCTCGCCCTGGGTGAACCACCTTCCTGATCATGGTGTCGCCCCTGCCAGGTAAGTATGAGTTGCTCCGCTCCGAGCCAAGGCCCAGGCCCTGGAAGAGGCAATGTGGCAGCATGGTCCTTCCGGCCATTTGCATGGACCAGCTTCCACCCGACGATTGAGCCCCAGGTTAAACGGCAGCGATACACACGCAAGTCTGTGCGTTCTAAGCACTCTTTTTTACTTTTAAAGTTCTTGAACACGGGATGCCAAACGGAGGGTACGCAAGGGCATGTTTAAAGGCCGACAAGACACAACCTTTGCTCTTGGAGGATGACCGCTTGCTTGCTTTAGACATAGGTAGAAAAGCCCCGCATTGAAGCAGGGCATCAAAAAATTGGAAAGATCTCTTGTTGTCCCTCTCCACGGAAATCTTTAGTAAAAGGCGAAAGATTTATACGCTCTGAAGAGAAACAAGAGTGCCACGTTGCAGCGCCACACGGCGTCCAGTACTTGAGGGCACACGGGGCTTCATCACGGGCAGTGTACTTCTGTTCACGCGCTCATTTGCATCGGCGGTCGCGCGGCAAAAGGGACACGACAGGCTCGCACGTCGTTTCTGTAGTGTAGCGGTTATCACGTTCGCCTAACGCGCGAAAGGTCCTCGGCTCGAAACCGGGCAGAAACAAAGCCTCCTTTTATGTTTGCTTCAATCTTTAACACGGTTCATTCCAAACTCGATGGTTTATTCCTAGAAAAGAGGGAGGAGCGGAGGAATTGTCGGCGTAGTCCTTCAAACTTTTCATCACAGAGATCGGGGGAAAAAGACACCGACACACACGCCCCAAAAAAAAAAAAAAAAAAAAAGGGGCCCCCCTGCAGCCCCATATGTCCTCGTTAGTATAGTGGACAGTATCTCCGCTTGTCACGCGGAAGACCTGGGTTCGATTCCCAGACGGGGAGAGAAAGTGCGTTTTACCCAGCACGAAAGCGTTGCACTGACGCTGAGGACTTGTCCCACCAACGTACCTGCGCTACACTATCGCTTCTGTAGTGTAGCGGTTATCACGTTTGCCTCACACGCAAAAGGTCCCCGGCTCGAAACCGGGCAGAAGCACGCCCTCATGCGAAGACTTTACTTGTCGAGGATGGGTTTGAAAGTCGGTGTTGCGTTTGACCCCCCCCCCCCAAAAAAAAACAAAACAACTAGTCACATGTACTGTACTCCACAAAGGGGCCACTCAAATTCCAAAGGTGGCCTATTTTGCACAAGGGTTTACGTGGAATGGGCTACCTCCCAAGGGGGTTGGGTTTAGGAACAGATACTTCACCTTCCCTCCCCCTCTTCTCCAGTCAGGGCTTTTGGCGGGAGATTTGAAATATCCAGCCCTTCCACTCAAAACGTCTCCGAGAATTTTTGTCCACTTCCGGAGCAGACAAACGGCAAGGAAGCGTTTAACATGAGGGTATGATGGCACATTTGCATGTAACGTGACGGCGAAAACAAACTGAATGACTTTTTTTAACCTGAGAGAGGAGGTGCACCGTTCTCGGAGGTACTGCAATACCGAGCCGATGCGTGGAGTGGACGGAGCAAGCCCCAAATTCCATCTCCCTGGTCCAAAAATCAATTTAATATACGGTCCCCGGGTAGGGGACGTATCAGATATTAAACTGATAAGAACAGATACTACACTTGATCTTAGCCAAAAGGCCGAGAAGCGATGCCCACAATGGGTTCGGGGAGCAGTGAGCTCTCCCCACGCTGACCCTCCCGTCAACGGTCCAAAGCGGCGCCCGCGCAAAGCGCCCGGCGGAGGGGCCGGAGCGCGAGCGGCGTACATGGAAACGACCCTTTGGGTTTTTTTTTTTTTCCTCTGACAAAAAACAAGAGGGGACAGCGCGAACGCAGTCCCCCACTACCAGAAATTATGCAGTTGAGATTCCCACATTTGGGGAATTCACAGGGGTCAGCACATCCTGTTTGTGCAATGGACGAGCCTCGCCCTGGGTGAACCACCTTCCTGATCATGGTGTCGCCCCTGCCAGGTAAGTATGAGTTGCTCCGCTCCGAGCCAAGGCCCAGGCCCTGGAAGAGGCAATGTGGCAGCATGGTCCTTCCGGCCATTTGCATGGACCAGCTTCCACCCGACGATTGAGCCCCAGGTTAAACGGCAGCGATACACACGCAAGTCTGTGCGTTCTAAGCACTCTTTTTTACTTTTAAAGTTCTTGAACACGGGATGCCAAACGGAGGGTACGCAAGGGCATGTTTAAAGGCCGACAAGACACAACCTTTGCTCTTGGAGGATGACCGCTTGCTTGCTTTAGACATAGGTAGAAAAGCCCCGCATTGAAGCAGGGCATCAAAAAATTGGAAAGATCTCTTGTTGTCCCTCTCCACGGAAATCTTTAGTAAAAGGCGAAAGATTTATACGCTCTGAAGAGAAACAAGAGTGCCACGTTGCAGCGCCACACGGCGTCCAGTACTTGAGGGCACACGGGGCTTCATCACGGGCAGTGTACTTCTGTTCACGCGCTCATTTGCATCGGCGGTCGCGCGGCAAAAGGGACACGACAGGCTCGCACGTCGTTTCTGTAGTGTAGCGGTTATCACGTTCGCCTAACGCGCGAAAGGTCCTCGGCTCGAAACCGGGCAGAAACAAAGCCTCCTTTTATGTTTGCTTCAATCTTTGACACGGTTCATTCCAAACTCGATGGTTTATTCCTAGAAAAGAGGGAGGAGCGGAGGAATTGTCGGCGTAGTCCTTCAAACTTTTCATCACAGAGATCGGGGGAAAAAGACACCGACACACACGCCCCAAAAAAAAAAAAAAAAAAAAAAGGGGCCCCCCTGCAGCCCCATATGTCCTCGTTAGTATAGTGGACAGTATCTCCGCTTGTCACGCGGAAGACCTGGGTTCGATTCCCAGACGGGGAGAGAAAGTGCGTTTTACCCAGCACGAAAGCGTTGCACTGACGCTGAGGACTTGTCCCACCAACGTACCTGCGCTACACTATCGCTTCTGTAGTGTAGCGGTTATCACGTTTGCCTCACACGCAAAAGGTCCCCGGCTCGAAACCGGGCAGAAGCACGCCCTCATGCGAAGACTTTACTTGTCGAGGATGGGTTTGAAAGTCGGTGTTGCGTTTGACCCCCCCCCCCCAAAAAAAAACAAAACAACTAGTCACATGTACTGTACTCCACAAAGGGGCCACTCAAATTCCAAAGGTGGCCTATTTTGCACAAGGGTTTACGTGGAATGGGCTACCTCCCAAGGGGGTTGGGTTTAGGAACAGATACTTCACCTTCTCTCCCCCTCTTCTCCAGTCAGGGCTTTTGGCGGGAGATTTGAAATATCCAGCCCTTCCACTCAAAACGTCTCCGAGAATTTTTGTCCACTTCCGGAGCAGACAAACGGCAAGGAAGCGTTTAACATGAGGGTATGATGGCACATTTGCATGTAACGTGACGGCGAAAACAAACTGAATGACTTTTTTTAACCTGAGAGAGGAGGTGCACCGTTCTCGGAGGTACTGCAATACCGAGCCGATGCGTGGAGTGGACGGAGCAAGCCCCAAATTCCATCTCCCTGGTCCAAAAATCAATTTAATATACGGTCCCCGGGTAGGGGACGTATCAGATATTAAACTGATAAGAACAGATACTACACTTGATCTTAGCCAAAAGGCCGAGAAGCGATGCCCACAATGGGTTCGGGGAGCAGTGAGCTCTCCCCACGCTGACCCTCCCGTCAACGGTCCAAAGCGGCGCCCGCGCAAAGCGCCCGGCGGAGGGGCCGGAGCGCGAGCGGCGTACATGGAAACGACCCTTTGGGTTTTTTTTTTTTTCCTCTGACAAAAAACAAGAGGGGAGAGCGCGAACGCAGTCCCCCACTACCAGAAATTATGCAGTTGAGATTCCCACATTTGGGGAATTCACAGGGGTCAGCACATCCTGTTTGTGCAATGGACGAGCCTCGCCCTGGGTGAACCACCTTCCTGATCATGGTGTCGCCCCTGCCAGGTAAGTATGAGTTGCTCCGCTCCGAGCCAAGGCCCAGGCCCTGGAAGAGGCAATGTGGCAGCATGGTCCTTCCGGCCATTTGCATGGACCAGCTTCCACCCGACGATTGAGCCCCAGGTTAAACGGCAGCGATACACACGCAAGTCTGTGCGTTCTAAGCACTCTTTTTTACTTTTAAAGTTCTTGAACACGGGATGCCAAACGGAGGGTACGCAAGGGCATGTTTAAAGGCCGACAAGACACAACCTTTGCTCTTGGAGGATGACCGCTTGCTTGCTTTAGACATAGGTAGAAAAGCCCCGCATTGAAGCAGGGCATCAAAAAATTGGAAAGATCTCTTGTTGTCCCTCTCCACGGAAATCTTTAGTAAAAGGCGAAAGATTTATACGCTCTGAAGAGAAACAAGAGTGCCACGTTGCAGCGCCACACGGCGTCCAGTACTTGAGGGCACACGGGGCTTCATCACGGGCAGTGTACTTCTGTTCACGCGCTCATTTGCATCGGCGGTCGCGCGGCAAAAGGGACACGACAGGCTCGCACGTCGTTTCTGTAGTGTAGCGGTTATCACGTTCGCCTAACGCGCGAAAGGTCCTCGGCTCGAAACCGGGCAGAAACAAAGCCTCCTTTTATGTTTGCTTCAATCTTTAACACGGTTCATTCCAAACTCGATGGTTTATTCCTAGAAAAGAGGGAGGAGCGGAGGAATTGTCGGCGTAGTCCTTCAAACTTTTCATCACAGAGATCGGGGGAAAAAGACACCGACACACACGCCCCAAAAAAAAAAAAAAAAAAAGGGGCCCCCCTGCAGCCCCATATGTCCTCGTTAGTATAGTGGACAGTATCTCCGCTTGTCACGCGGAAGACCTGGGTTCGATTCCCAGACGGGGAGAGAAAGTGCGTTTTACCCAGCACGAAAGCGTTGCACTGACGCTGAGGACTTGTCCCACCAACGTACCTGCGCTACACTATCGCTTCTGTAGTGTAGCGGTTATCACGTTTGCCTCACACGCAAAAGGTCCCCGGCTCGAAACCGGGCAGAAGCACGCCCTCATGCGAAGACTTTACTTGTCGAGGATGGGTTTGAAAGTCGGTGTTGCGTTTGACCCCCCCCCCCAAAAAAAAACAAAACAACTAGTCACATGTACTGTACTCCACAAAGGGGCCACTCAAATTCCAAAGGTGGCCTATTTTGCACAAGGGTTTACGTGGAATGGGCTACCTCCCAAGGGGGTTGGGTTTAGGAACAGATACTTCACCTTCCCTCCCCCTCTTCTCCAGTCAGGGCTTTTGGCGGGAGATTTGAAATATCCAGCCCTTCCACTCAAAACGTCTCCGAGAATTTTTGTCCACTTCCGGAGCAGACAAACGGCAAGGAAGCGTTTAACATGAGGGTATGATGGCACATTTGCATGTAACGTGACGGCGAAAACAAACTGAATGACTTTTTTTAACCTGAGAGAGGAGGTGCACCGTTCTCGGAGGTACTGCAATACCGAGCCGATGCGTGGAGTGGACGGAGCAAGCCCCAAATTCCATCTCCCTGGTCCAAAAATCAATTTAATATACGGTCCCCGGGTAGGGGACGTATCAGATATTAAACTGATAAGAACAGATACTACACTTGATCTTAGCCAAAAGGCCGAGAAGCGATGCCCACAATGGGTTCGGGGAGCAGTGAGCTCTCCCCACGCTGACCCTCCCGTCAACGGTCCAAAGCGGCGCCCGCGCAAAGCGCCCGGCGGAGGGGCCGGAGCGCGAGCGGCGTACATGGAAACGACCCTTTGGGTTTTTTTTTTTTTCCTCTGACAAAAAACAAGAGGGGAGAGCGCGAACGCAGTCCCCCACTACCAGAAATTATGCAGTTGAGATTCCCACATTTGGGGAATTCACAGGGGTCAGCACATCCTGTTTGTGCAATGGACGAGCCTCGCCCTGGGTGAACCACCTTCCTGATCATGGTGTCGCCCCTGCCAGGTAAGTATGAGTTGCTCCGCTCCGAGCCAAGGCCCAGGCCCTGGAAGAGGCAATGTGGCAGCATGGTCCTTCCGGCCATTTGCATGGACCAGCTTCCACCCGACGATTGAGCCCCAGGTTAAACGGCAGCGATACACACGCAAGTCTGTGCGTTCTAAGCACTCTTTTTTACTTTTAAAGTTCTTGAACACGGGATGCCAAACGGAGGGTACGCAAGGGCATGTTTAAAGGCCGACAAGACACAACCTTTGCTCTTGGAGGATGACCGCTTGCTTGCTTTAGACATAGGTAGAAAAGCCCCGCATTGAAGCAGGGCATCAAAAAATTGGAAAGATCTCTTGTTGTCCCTCTCCACGGAAATCTTTAGTAAAAGGCGAAAGATTTATACGCTCTGAAGAGAAACAAGAGTGCTACGTTGCAGCGCCACACGGCGTCCAGTACTTGAGGGCACACGGGGCTTCATCACGGGCAGTGTACTTCTGTTCACGCGCTCATTTGCATCGGCGGTCGCGCGGCAAAAGGGACACGACAGGCTCGCACGTCGTTTCTGTAGTGTAGCGGTTATCACGTTCGCCTAACGCGCGAAAGGTCCTCGGCTCGAAACCGGGCAGAAACAAAGCCTCCTTTTATGTTTGCTTCAATCTTTAACACGGTTCATTCCAAACTCGATGGTTTATTCCTAGAAAAGAGGGAGGAGCGGAGGAATTGTCGGCGTAGTCCTTCAAACTTTTCATCACAGAGATCGGGGGAAAAAGACACCGACACACACGCCCCAAAAAAAAAAAAAAAAAAAAAGGGGCCCCCCTGCAGCCCCATATGTCCTCGTTAGTATAGTGGACAGTATCTCCGCTTGTCACGCGGAAGACCTGGGTTCGATTCCCAGACGGGGAGAGAAAGTGCGTTTTACCCAGCACGAAAGCGTTGCACTGACGCTGAGGACTTGTCCCACCAACGTACCTGCGCTACACTATCGCTTCTGTAGTGTAGCGGTTATCACGTTTGCCTCACACGCAAAAGGTCCCCGGCTCGAAACCGGGCAGAAGCACGCCCTCATGCGAAGACTTTACTTGTCGAGGATGGGTTTGAAAGTCGGTGTTGCGTTTGACCCCCCCCCCCCAAAAAAAAACAAAACAACTAGTCACATGTACTGTACTCCACAAAGGGGCCACTCAAATTCCAAAGGTGGCCTATTTTGCACAAGGGTTTACGTGGAATGGGCTACCTCCCAAGGGGGTTGGGTTTAGGAACAGATACTTCACCTTCCCTCCCCCTCTTCTCCAGTCAGGGCTTTTGGCGGGAGATTTGAAATATCCAGCCCTTCCACTCAAAACGTCTCCGAGAATTTTTGTCCACTTCCGGAGCAGACAAACGGCAAGGAAGCGTTTAACATGAGGGTATGATGGCACATTTGCATGTAACGTGACGGCGAAAACAAACTGAATGACTTTTTTTAACCTGAGAGAGGAGGTGCACCGTTCTCGGAGGTACTGCAATACCGAGCCGATGCGTGGAGTGGACGGAGCAAGCCCCAAATTCCATCTCCCTGGTCCAAAAATCAATTTAATATACGGTCCCCGGGTAGGGGACGTATCAGATATTAAACTGATAAGAACAGATACTACACTTGATCTTAGCCAAAAGGCCGAGAAGCGATGCCCACAATGGGTTCGGGGAGCAGTGAGCTCTCCCCACGCTGACCCTCCCGTCAACGGTCCAAAGCGGCGCCCGCGCAAAGCGCCCGGCGGAGGGGCCGGAGCGCGAGCGGCGTACATGGAAACGACCCTTTGGGTTTTTTTTTTTTTCCTCTGACAAAAAACAAGAGGGGAGAGCGCGAACGCAGTCCCCCACTACCAGAAATTATGCAGTTGAGATTCCCACATTTGGGGAATTCACAGGGGTCAGCACATCCTGTTTGTGCAATGGACGAGCCTCGCCCTGGGTGAACCACCTTCCTGATCATGGTGTCGCCCCTGCCAGGTAAGTATGAGTTGCTCCGCTCCGAGCCAAGGCCCAGGCCCTGGAAGAGGCAATGTGGCAGCATGGTCCTTCCGGCCATTTGCATGGACCAGCTTCCACCCGACGATTGAGCCCCAGGTTAAACGGCAGCGATACACACGCAAGTCTGTGCGTTCTAAGCACTCTTTTTTACTTTTAAAGTTCTTGAACACGGGATGCCAAACGGAGGGTACGCAAGGGCATGTTTAAAGGCCGACAAGACACAACCTTTGCTCTTGGAGGATGACCGCTTGCTTGCTTTAGACATAGGTAGAAAAGCCCCGCATTGAAGCAGGGCATCAAAAAATTGGAAAGATCTCTTGTTGTCCCTCTCCACGGAAATCTTTAGTAAAAGGCGAAAGATTTATACGCTCTGAAGAGAAACAAGAGTGCCACGTTGCAGCGCCACACGGCGTCCAGTACTTGAGGGCACACGGGGCTTCATCACGGGCAGTGTACTTCTGTTCACGCGCTCATTTGCATCGGCGGTCGCGCGGCAAAAGGGACACGACAGGCTCGCACGTCGTTTCTGTAGTGTAGCGGTTATCACGTTCGCCTAACGCGCGAAAGGTCCTCGGCTCGAAACCGGGCAGAAACAAAGCCTCCTTTTATGTTTGCTTCAATCTTTAACACGGTTCATTCCAAACTCGATGGTTTATTCCTAGAAAAGAGGGAGGAGCGGAGGAATTGTCGGCGTAGTCCTTCAAACTTTTCATCACAGAGATCGGGGGAAAAAGACACCGACACACACGCCCCAAAAAAAAAAAAAAAAAAAAAGGGGCCCCCCTGCAGCCCCATATGTCCTCGTTAGTATAGTGGACAGTATCTCCGCTTGTCACGCGGAAGACCTGGGTTCGATTCCCAGACGGGGAGAGAAAGTGCGTTTTACCCAGCACGAAAGCGTTGCACTGACGCTGAGGACTTGTCCCACCAACGTACCTGCGCTACACTATCGCTTCTGTAGTGTAGCGGTTATCACGTTTGCCTCACACGCAAAAGGTTCCCGGCTCGAAACCGGGCAGAAGCACGCCCTCATGCGAAGACTTTATTTGTCGAGGATGGGTTTGAAAGTCGGTGTTGCGTTTGACCCCCCCCCCCAAAAAAAAAACAAAACAACTAGTCACATGTACTGTACTCCACAAAGGGGCCACTCAAATTCCAAAGGTGGCCTATTTTGCACAAGGGTTTACGTGGAATGGGCTACCTCCCAAGGGGGTTGGGTTTAGGAACAGATACTTCACCTTCCCTCCCCCTCTTCTCCAGTCAGGGCTTTTGGCGGGAGATTTGAAATATCCAGCCCTTCCACTCAAAACGTCTCCGAGAATTTTTGTCCACTTCCGGAGCAGACAAACGGCAAGGAAGCGTTTAACATGAGGGTATGATGGCACATTTGCATGTAACGTGACGGCGAAAACAAACTGAATGACTTTTTTTAACCTGAGAGAGGAGGTGCACCGTTCTCGGAGGTACTGCAATACCGAGCCGATGCGTGGAGTGGACGGAGCAAGCCCCAAATTCCATCTCCCTGGTCCAAAAATCAATTTAATATACGGTCCCCGGGTAGGGGACGTATCAGATATTAAACTGATAATAACAGATACTACACTTGATCTTAGCCAAAAGGCCGAGAAGCGATGCCCACAATGGGTTCGGGGAGCAGTGAGCTCTCCCCACGCTGACCCTCCCGTCAACGGTCCAAAGCGGCGCCCGCGCAAAGCGCCCGGCGGAGGGGCCGGAGCGCGAGCGGCGTACATGGAAACGACCCTTTGGGTTTTTTTTTTTTTCCTCTGACAAAAAACAAGAGGGGAGAGCGCGAACGCAGTCCCCCACTACCAGAAATTATGCAGTTGAGATTCCCACATTTGGGGAATTCACAGGGGTCAGCACATCCTGTTTGTGCAATGGACGAGCCTCGCCCTGGGTGAACCACCTTCCTGATCATGGTGTCGCCCCTGCCAGGTAAGTATGAGTTGCTCCGCTCCGAGCCAAGGCCCAGGCCCTGGAAGAGGCAATGTGGCAGCATGGTCCTTCCGGCCATTTGCATGGACCAGCTTCCACCCGACGATTGAGCCCCAGGTTAAACGGCAGCGATACACACGCAAGTCTGTGCGTTCTAAGCACTCTTTTTTACTTTTAAAGTTCTTGAACACGGGATGCCAAACGGAGGGTACGCAAGGGCATGTTTAAAGGCCGACAAGACACAACCTTTGCTCTTGGAGGATGACCGCTTGCTTGCTTTAGACATAGGTAGAAAAGCCCCGCATTGAAGCAGGGCATCAAAAAATTGGAAAGATCTCTTGTTGTCCCTCTCCACGGAAATCTTTAGTAAAAGGCGAAAGATTTATACGCTCTGAAGAGAAACAAGAGTGCCACGTTGCAGCGCCACACGGCGTCCAGTACTTGAGGGCACACGGGGCTTCATCACGGGCAGTGTACTTCTGTTCACGCGCTCATTTGCATCGGCGGTCGCGCGGCAAAAGGGACACGACAGGCTCGCACGTCGTTTCTGTAGTGTAGCGGTTATCACGTTCGCCTAACGCGCGAAAGGTCCTCGGCTCGAAACCGGGCAGAAACAAAGCCTCCTTTTATGTTTGCTTCAATCTTTAACACGGTTCATTCCAAACTCGATGGTTTATTCCTAGAAAAGAGGGAGGAGCGGAGGAATTGTCGGCGTAGTCCTTCAAACTTTTCATCACAGAGATCGGGGGAAAAAGACACCGACACACACGCCCCAAAAAAAAAAAAAAAAAAAAAGGGGCCCCCCTGCAGCCCCATATGTCCTCGTTAGTATAGTGGACAGTATCTCCGCTTGTCACGCGGAAGACCTGGGTTCGATTCCCAGACGGGGAGAGAAAGTGCGTTTTACCCAGCACGAAAGCGTTGCACTGACGCTGAGGACTTGTCCCACCAACGTACCTGCGCTACACTATCGCTTCTGTAGTGTAGCGGTTATCACGTTTGCCTCACACGCAAAAGGTTCCCGGCTCGAAACCGGGCAGAAGC
Source organism: Eucyclogobius newberryi (assembly GCF_026437365.1). Classification (NCBI taxonomy): domain Eukaryota; kingdom Metazoa; phylum Chordata; class Actinopteri; order Gobiiformes; family Gobiidae; genus Eucyclogobius; species Eucyclogobius newberryi. The sequence goes on along the minus strand of NW_027316500.1, from coordinate 41,027,081 downwards.
ACGCCCTCATGCGAAGACTTTATTTGTCGAGGATGGGTTTGAAAGTCGGTGTTGCGTTTGACCCCCCCCCCCAAAAAAAAAACAAAACAACTAGTCACATGTACTGTACTCCACAAAGGGGCCACTCAAATTCCAAAGGTGGCCTATTTTGCACAAGGGTTTACGTGGAATGGGCTACCTCCCAAGGGGGTTGGGTTTAGGAACAGATACTTCACCTTCCCTCCCCCTCTTCTCCAGTCAGGGCTTTTGGCGGGAGATTTGAAATATCCAGCCCTTCCACTCAAAACGTCTCCGAGAATTTTTGTCCACTTCCGGAGCAGACAAACGGCAAGGAAGCGTTTAACATGAGGGTATGATGGCACATTTGCATGTAACGTGACGGCGAAAACAAACTGAATGACTTTTTTTAACCTGAGAGAGGAGGTGCACCGTTCTCGGAGGTACTGCAATACCGAGCCGATGCGTGGAGTGGACGGAGCAAGCCCCAAATTCCATCTCCCTGGTCCAAAAATCAATTTAATATACGGTCCCCGGGTAGGGGACGTATCAGATATTAAACTGATAAGAACAGATACTACACTTGATCTTAGCCAAAAGGCCGAGAAGCGATGCCCACAATGGGTTCGGGGAGCAGTGAGCTCTCCCCACGCTGACCCTCCCGTCAACGGTCCAAAGCGGCGCCCGCGCAAAGCGCCCGGCGGAGGGGCCGGAGCGCGAGCGGCGTACATGGAAACGACCCTTTGGGTTTTTTTTTTTTTCCTCTGACAAAAAACAAGAGGGGAGAGCGCGAACGCAGTCCCCCACTACCAGAAATTATGCAGTTGAGATTCCCACATTTGGGGAATTCACAGGGGTCAGCACATCCTGTTTGTGCAATGGACGAGCCTCGCCCTGGGTGAACCACCTTCCTGATCATGGTGTCGCCCCTGCCAGGTAAGTATGAGTTGCTCCGCTCCGAGCCAAGGCCCAGGCCCTGGAAGAGGCAATGTGGCAGCATGGTCCTTCCGGCCATTTGCATGGACCAGCTTCCACCCGACGATTGAGCCCCAGGTTAAACGGCAGCGATACACACGCAAGTCTGTGCGTTCTAAGCACTCTTTTTTACTTTTAAAGTTCTTGAACACGGGATGCCAAACGGAGGGTACGCAAGGGCATGTTTAAAGGCCGACAAGACACAACCTTTGCTCTTGGAGGATGACCGCTTGCTTGCTTTAGACATAGGTAGAAAAGCCCCGCATTGAAGCAGGGCATCAAAAAATTGGAAAGATCTCTTGTTGTCCCTCTCCACGGAAATCTTTAGTAAAAGGCGAAAGATTTATACGCTCTGAAGAGAAACAAGAGTGCCACGTTGCAGCGCCACACGGCGTCCAGTACTTGAGGGCACACGGGGCTTCATCATGGGCAGTGTACTTCTGTTCACGCGCTCATTTGCATCGGCGGTCGCGCGGCAAAAGGGACACGACAGGCTCGCACGTGGTTTCTGTAGTGTAGCGGTTATCACGTTCGCCTAACGCGCGAAAGGTCCTCGGCTCGAAACCGGGCAGAAACAAAGCCTCCTTTTATGTTTGCTTCAATCTTTAACACGGTTCATTCCAAACTCGATGGTTTATTCCTAGAAAAGAGGGAGGAGCGGAGGAATTGTCGGCGTAGTCCTTCAAACTTTTCATCACAGAGATCGGGGGAAAAAGACACCGACACACACGCCCCAAAAAAAAAAAAAAAAAAAAAGGGGCCCCCCTGCAGCCCCATATGTCCTCGTTAGTATAGTGGACAGTATCTCCGCTTGTCACGCGGAAGACCTGGGTTCGATTCCCAGACGGGGAGAGAAAGTGCGTTTTACCCAGCACGAAAGCGTTGCACTGACGCTGAGGACTTGTCCCACCAACGTACCTGCGCTACACTATCGCTTCTGTAGTGTAGCGGTTATCACGTTTGCCTCACACGCAAAAGGTCCCCGGCTCGAAACCGGGCAGAAGCACGCCCTCATGCGAAGACTTTACTTGTCGAGGATGGGTTTGAAAGTCGGTGTTGCGTTTGACCCCCCCCCCCCCCCAAAAAAAAACAAAACAACTAGTCACATGTACTGTACTCCACAAAGGGGCCACTCAAATTCCAAAGGTGGCCTATTTTGCACAAGGGTTTACGTGGAATGGGCTACCTCCCAAGGGGGTTGGGTTTAGGAACAGATACTTCACCTTCCCTCCCCCTCTTCTCCAGTCAGGGCTTTTGGCGGGAGATTTGAAATATCCAGCCCTTCCACTCAAAACGTCTCCGAGAATTTTTGTCCACTTCCGGAGCAGACAAACGGCAAGGAAGCGTTTAACATGAGGGTATGATGGCACATTTGCATGTAACGTGACGGCGAAAACAAACTGAATGACTTTTTTTAACCTGAGAGAGGAGGTGCACCGTTCTCGGAGGTACTGCAATACCGAGCCGATGCGTGGAGTGGACGGAGCAAGCCCCAAATTCCATCTCCCTGGTCCAAAAATCAATTTAATATACGGTCCCCGGGTAGGGGACGTATCAGATATTAAACTGATAAGAACAGATTGTTTCTTTCGAAAAAGTTCATTGACACCATAAACAATATTGATCACATTTCATTGATTTACATTTTCACATTGTTTCTTTTTTGCACATTTTTACACACATCAACAATAAAACCTATAGTTTAATAAATATGTTTTCATTAAAGTGGTTTAGTGATAAAATGGCTAAAAACAATGTTTATTTAAATAAATGTGTCAATAAAAGTGTCCATTAAAAGGGAGTGCAGTTCATAAAATCCCTCTTTGTGCAGAAGCGGGGTGAGTCCCTATCCAGAATAACTCAACCTGCTCCCCCAAACATTTGCTCTCTCGGGAGCCTGTGATGTTCAGAGGAGGCTCTCTCCCACAGCTCCTCTTTTGGAGAGCCAGGCCGCTGCGGCTTTGACCTTCGAGTGAGGCTTCCGGTATCCTTGTCCGAATGAGCACAGAGGCGATTTCTTCTTTGTGGCTGTGTCCTATGGCCCGCCGCCTGCAGCTACAGCCTCTCGGACTGTAGCTGCTGCCTTCCGGATCACAGCCACGGGGGGGATCTGCATGTGCCTTCCTACCAACAGGTTTCTGGAGGTCCAGATGGCGTCTTTGATGGCGGCGAGGGTGAGCCAAATTCTTGAGAAGTTATTTTTTGTTACTCTCTGACTTAGGCCCACCCCGTACAGCATCAGCTGGGCTGTCAGGACCTCCCCTGCTGGTAGGTACGGGAATTGCAAGGATCCGGCTATTGCCCACTGGTCGACGGCGGCGCTGCACTCCAAGGGGAAGTGCCTCACCGACTCAGGCGCGCCACAACCTGGTCGGGGGCAGGATGGGTTTCGGGACTGTCCTCGGGAGTGCATCACGGCTCTGACCGGGAGAACCTCATGAGCCACCATCCAGGACAGGTCCCGGAGTCTGTTTGGGAGAGAAGGATGGTTGACATTGCGCCAAACTTGTGATGGCTCACCAAGTGCGAGCCCACGCACTGGACTCACTGGTTCCCGCTCCTGCACAGAAGAAATTATAAAACGGTGGTTGGTTAAAAGTTGCAACTCCTCCTGCTCTAGGTTAAAATGCTTTAAAAAGGTGGGGATGAAAGCATAAAACTTAGGCAGGTTAGAAGACACTGGTGTTCTCAGGTCGATCGGTAAAAACTTCTTGGTCCTCAGGTAGGAACCCATCCAGTATCGTGTGAAGGCTGTAGTCTTTGGATTTCTGGATGGGTCCTTTGAAAGTGTCAGGTGCATTGCCGTGTATATGGCTCCCAGGAAAAGGTGGAGGTCCGGGACGCCTTTCCCCCCTTTTTCTTTGGTTCTCTTCATGACATCTCTTCTTATTCTTTCCCACTTTGACCCCCATAAGAAGTAAAAGATTGCCCTCTCCACAGTTAAAAGCACGCTCCTTGGAGGGATAAAAACAGAACAAATTAGTAAAAACAAGGGTAAAATCATTAACTTGACGATTAAAACCTTCCCTTCCATGGTCAGTCCTCTAAATGTCCAGAGTCCCAGTCTTTGCCTAACTTTTCCTATCAGGTTGCCCCAATTTGCATTTCCACCCCCCTCCCGGTCAAACTTGATTCCCAGTATCTTTTGTCCTTGGGTCACAGTGAGGGGGAGTCCGGCGGTCTCGTCGGGGGTCCATGGTCCATAAAATTGGGCTTGGGTCTTGGTCCTGTTAAGTCTAGACCCAGAGGCCAGTCCAAACCAGTCCGTCAAGTCCAAAGTCCTGTTTACAGATAAAAGGTCAGTGCATAAAATGTTCACGTCGTCCATGTATAAAATGCATCCCCCCCCCACCCGGGATGCCCACCCCTTTGATTAGTTGATCCCTTCTCAAGACCTCTGCCAGAGGATCTATGCAGAGAACGTACAGGAGGGCAGATAACGGACAGCCCTGACGGACACCGCAGTTGATTTGCACTGCTTTTGTAAGATGCCCGTTAACAATGAATCTGCTGCTGATCCCGCGGTATAGCAGCTCCACCCACTCTAAATACCTCTCAGGTAAGCCCACTTTTTGCAGTACCGCAAAGAGGTACTGGTGCGAGACCCGATCAAAAGCCTTCTCGAAGTCTAAATTTAGGACTACTAGCCGAATGTGTCTGTCTCTCGCATAACAGATGGTGTCTCTGATTCTATGCTGTCGGTGATCTTCCTCCCGGGCCGGCCCCGTCGGCCCCCGGGGATTTGCCCTTTTTAAAAGTCCTGATATGTTTTGTTGAATCTAAAAGGGGAAAATCCTGGGTTAAAAGCTCACTGTCTGATAAAATGTTTTCAATGCAGTTAAAAAGTGTGTTTAAAACGGTTTCATTTATTTGTTTCGCACCATATAGCTTTTCATAAAACTTTTCAACTGTTTGTTTTAATTCTTCGGTTGTTTGTGCCAGCTGGCCGTCCTCTTTTTTGAGTGTTAAAAATGTTTCACTTTTGTTCAAAATTGTCTTTAAAAAGTACCTTGTGCATTTTTCGTTTTGTTCCAATTATTTTTCTTTTGCTCTTAAAATGATTCCTTTACTTTTTATTTCAGCAAGATCTGACATTTCCTTTTTGATCTTTTTTATTTCTTCATTAAAATCAAGTCCTTCTTTTATTAAGTTAAAATATCTTTGCAACCGTTTCTGCAGTCCCAACATGCGGCTATTCTCTTTTATTTTTTTATTTTTCCCCATGTGTGTAAAAAAAGTCCTAGTCCTAGATTTGACCATCTCCCACCAGTGTGCTCGTGTCTCATGTAAGTCTTGAAGGGTCTGCCAGTCCTTGACTGCTCCCTGTACTGACTGATGGTGTCAGCATCGTTTAACAGGGAGCGGTTCAACTTCCACAGACCACTTCCTGAAGTCAAACCCGAGGACAGTGACAGAGTGCAGGAAAGCATCACGTGATCAGAAAAGAAAACAGGGGTCAATCTAGCATCGGTAGGTGGGCAGTCCCTGGTAAAAACGTAGTCAATGCGAGAGGCTCTGGTGCCATCACCACTGAACCAGGTGAAGCCCTCCTCTCTAGGATGCATGGTTTTGAAACAGTCTCGTAGTTTAAAATCCCTACACAAACCCTGCAATAAAACCGATGTTTTGTCTAGTTTAAAATCCCCTGTTCTGTTCCTATCATCTTTGGTTAAAATACAGTTAAAATCCCCTGCTAAAATAAAAGGAGTTCTACCTAGCATGTGGAACTGCAGATCTTCTAAAAACTCATACCTGTTGTGTTTATCAGTAAAACCATAAATATTTAAGAGTTTAAAATCCCGCCCCATAAAACTCAGATGTATTAAAAGTGCTGCCCGTTACCGTCACCAGGGGGTTCTTGATTAAAATGGCCACGTCATCATTTTTATTTTGGTTGGAGCCACTCCAGACGGATGTGTGTGGCCACAACTCCTCCCAGTCTCTGTAATGATTTAAAAACGGTAGACAACATTCTTGTAATAAAAACACATCCGAGTTAAAAGAGTTAAGACAGGATAAAATGCTCTGGGCTCTAACTCTAGACTTCACACTTCTGACATTGATTGTTGAGAATGTGATCGCCATGAGCATGGTTGAAAACAGATATAACAATAAAACGAAATAAAACAGTTAAAATCCGGTTAAAAGAGACCGTTATGGAGGACCTTGTAAATGTTGCTCTGCCTTCTCTCTTGTAGGTGAGAGAGGAGGGGTTTTAGCAACGTGTCCCCTTCTGTCCATTCTTTTCATGGGGAAAGTCCTTGGGGTTGATTTCATAGCTACCGTGAGGAACGAGACCTCTTTGGGTGAATCGGAGGGGAAGGTTCTGGGCTCCTCCACAGAGTCACTGTCTGAGAGGGTCCCAGGTCTCTTCTCCGAGAGCAAGTTACTCTCAGAGGACGATTCTGACAGAGGCCTCTTGAGGTACTGGGCGTGGTTCAGGAGGGAGTTCAGACACTCATCCAGGGGGTCCAGAGGCCCGAGGGGTCCCATCGCCTCTATGGTCCCGAGTTTCATTTGGGTTTCAGGAATGGAGGCCTCCTCAGGCCTCTGTTCCCCCTCCCCGTCTGAGTGTCAGTGGATGGGACTCCCGCAGGCACCACCACCCCCTCCCAAGTGTGTGTGGGTGGAGCCTCCGCAGGCCCCACCTCCTCCTACTGGGTCTGTGTAGGAGGAGCCTCCGTACCCACCCTCTCCCCCTCAGCCCCCTCCTTTCCAAGTAGCTCTTCCACCATTTTTTCAAGTCCTCCATGTGCTTGTCCGCCATCTTGTTCTTGTGCAACATTTTGGGTTCCGGCCTTCAGTTTGTTGGCAAATGATTTTGGGCAGTCTCTGAAGAGGTGACCTAAGTCCCGACAGAGATTGCACTTTCTGCCATTGGTACATTCCTCGAATGTGTGCCAAATTTCTCTACACTTCCCGCAGACCACTTGAGTGCAAGCCTCCACTAAGTGCCCATAATCCCCACACCGCCGGCAGAGCTTGGGTTGTCCTTGGTAGTGGATGTAGCCCCGGTTATCCCCCAGGACTATCATACTAGGCAGGTGCTTCAGGCCTTGGTAGCCCTTGCATTGTTGGATGGGGACCCTCCAGCTGCCTGACCAAATGCCATCCACATCTCTGACCTTGATAGCCTGGCCTTTCACCGTGCAAAATCTTCCCAGCCACATACAAATGTCATCAGCGTCAGAGTTGTCAGTCAAATTCTCCACAATGAATGCTGTAAACTGGGGCTTCACCCCTTCAAACCTTGTCCAGAATTCTTTCAGAACTATCGCAGAGCGAAAGCTCACATCAAAGTCTTTGTTGAAAGGCAGGGTCAAGATACAGTTCAGGTCATCGGCTTTGAAATTCAGAGGTTTCTGGACGAGGTGTCTGGAAAAGTCCAAACGTGAAACTGTGGTACTTTTCCAGACACCTCCTTCAGGGTGAAGCACACGCTGTGGTGCCTCCTCCTGCCGGCATGGGAGGCTGACATTCTGGAGGCACCAACAGCTTAAAACCAGATAAAACCAATTTAAAAAAAAATATGTGCAGCTAAAACCAGTTAAGATTGTACTTACAATAAAGTGCTGGGGTGCCTTAAAGGTGTTGAAAAAAATATAACAAAGGTTACAAACAAACAAAAGTACAATTTGTCCTCTGAGGCCAAAGGTAAAAACACAAGGGCAAAAACCAGGTTGACCCCAGAGGTGACGCAAACCAAAACCAAATATAGTTGAAGATACTACACTTGCTCTTAGCCAAAAGGCCGAGAAGCGATACCCACAATGGGCCCTTGCGGCCCGACTCAACTGAACCCTTGAAGCCCGACTCAACTGGACCCTTGAGGCCCGACTCAACTGGACCCTTGAAGCCCGACTCAACTGGACCCTTGAATCCCGACTCAACTGTACCCTTGAAACCCGACTCAACTGTACCCTTGAAACCCGACTCAACTGGGCTCTTGCGGCCCGACTCAACTGGACCCTTGAAGCCCGACTCAACTGGACCCTTGAATCCCGACTCAACTGTACCCTTGAAACCCGACTCAACTGTACCCTTGAGGCCCGACTCAAATGGACCCTTGAGGCCCGACTCAACTGGACCCTTGAGGCCCGACTCAACTGTACCCTTGAAACCCGACTCAAATGGACCCTTGAAGCCCGACTCAACTGGACCCTTGAATCCCGACTCAACTGTACCCTTGAAACCCGACTCAAATGGACCCCTGAGGCCCGACTCAACTGGACCCTTGAGGCCCGACTCAACTGGACCCTTGAAACCCGACTCAACTGGACCCTTGAATCCCGACTCAACTGTACCCTTGAAACCCGACTCAAATGGACCCCTGAGGCCCGACTCATCTGGACCCTTGAGGCCCGACTCAACTGGACTCTTGAAGCCTGACTCAACTGGACCCTTTAGGGCCGACTCAACTGGACCCTTGAAGCCCGACTCAACTGGACCCTTTAGGGCCGACTCAACTGGACCCTTGAAGCCCGACTCAACTGGACCCTTTAGGGCCGACTCAACTGGACTCTTGAGGCCCGACTCAACTGGACCCTTGAGGCCCGACTCAACTGGACCCTTGAGGCCCGACTCAACTGGGCCCTTGCGGCCCGACTCAACTGGACCCTTGAGGCCCGACTCAACTGTACCCTTGAGGCCAGACTCAACTGGACCCTCGACCGCCGCTCTTGCGGCCCGACTCAACTGGACCCTTGAAGCCCGACTCAACTGTACCCTTGAAACCGGACTCAACTGTACCCTTGAAACCCGACTCAAATGGACCCTTGAAGCCCGACTCATCTGGACCCTTGAAGCCCGACTCAACTGGACCCTTGAGGCCCGACTCAACTGGGCCCTTGCGGCCCGACTCAACTGGGCTCTTGCGGCTTTTGGCCCTGGAGTCTGGGACATTGCGGCCAGACTCAACTGGGCTCTTGCGGCCCGACTCAACCGTCAACTCAACTTTCATAGGTCGGTCAAAAAACTACAAGATGCAGTACCTATCCAAGATGCAGTACCTATCCAAGATACTGTACCTATCCAAGATGCAGTACTTATCCAAGATGCAGTACTTATTCAAGATGCAGTACTTATCCAAGATGCAGTACTTATCCAAGATGCAGTACCTATTCAAGATGCAGTACCTATCCAAGATGCACTACTTGGGACAAGATGCACTACTTGGGAAAAGATGAACTACTTGGGACAGGATGCACTACTACTACTACTACTACTACAACTGGGCCCTCGCGGCCCGACTCAACCGAATCAACTGGACCCTTGCGACCCGACTACACTGGGCACCGCAGGAGTCTGGGCTCTTGCCGCAGGAGTCTGGGCTCTTGCGGCCCGACTCCACTGGGCTCTTGCGGGTCTTGCCGTAGGAGTCTGGGCCCTTGCGGCCCGACTCAACTGGCCTCTTGCGGCCCGACTCAACTGGGCTCTTGCGGCCCAACTCAACTGTCAACTCAACTTCCATAGGTCGGTCGAAAAACTACAAGATGCAGTACCTATCAAAGATACAGTACCTATCCATGATGCAGTACATATCCAAGATGCACTACTTGGAACAAGATGCACGACTACTACTACTACTACAACTGGGCCCTTGCGGCCCAACTCAACTGGGCCCTTGCGGCCCGACTCAACTGGGCCCTTGCGGCCTGACTCAAATGGCCTCTTGCGGCCCGACTAAACTGGGCTCTTGCGGCCCGACTCAACTGGGCCCTTGCGTTCCGACTCAACTGGGCTCTTGCGGCCCGACTCAACTGGGCTCTTGCGGCCCGACTCAACTGTCAACTCAACTGTCATAGGTCGGTCGAAAAACTACAAGATGCAGTACCTTTCCAAGATGCACTACTTGGGACAAGATGCACTACTTGGGACAAGATGCACGACTACTACTACTACTAAAACTGGGCCCTTGCGGCCCGACTCAACTGGGCCCTTGCAGCATGACTCAACTGGGCCCTTGCCGCCCGACTCAACTGGGCCCTTGCGGCCCCACTAAACTGGGCTCTTGCGGCTCTTGCCGCAGGAGTCTAGGTTCTTGTGGCCCGACTCAACTGGACTCTTGCCTCAGGAGTCTGGACCTTGGCGGCCCGACTCATTTGGGCTCTTGCGGCTTTTGCCGCAGGAGTCTGGGCTCTTGCGGCCCGACTCAACTGGGCTCTTGCGGCCCGACTCAACTGGGCCCTTGTGACCCGACTCAACTGGCCCCTTGCGGCCCGACTCAACTGGGCTCTTGTGGCCCGCCTCAACTGGGCCCTTTGGCCGGACTCAACTGGGCTCTTGCGGCTCTTGCCGTAGGAGTCTGGGCCCTTGCAGCCCGACTCAACTGGGCCCTTTGGCAGGACTCAACTGGGCTCTTGCGGCCCGACTCAATTGGGCTCTTGCGTCCCGACTCAACTGTCAACTCAACTGTCATAGGTTAGTCGAAAAACTACAAGATGCACTACCTATCCAAGATGCAATACTTGGGACAAAAATGCACTACTACTACTACTACAACTGGGCCCTTGCGGCCCGACTCAACCGACTCAACTAGGCCCTTGCGGCCCGACTCAACTGGGCCCTTGCGACCCGACTCAACTGGGCCCTTGCGGCCCGACTCAACTGGGCTCTTGCGGCTCTTGTTATAGGAGTCTGGGCCCTTGCTGCCCGACTCAACTTGGCTCTTGCGGCCCGACTCAACTGGGCTCTTGCCTCAAGAGTCTGGGCTCTTGCGGCCCGACTCAACTGTCAACTCAACTGTCATAGGTTGGTCGAAAAACTACAAGATGCAGTACCTATCCAAGATGGAATACTTGGGACAAAAATGCACTACTACTACTACTACTACAATTGGGCCCTTGCGGCCCGACTCAACCGACTCAACTGGGCCCTTGTGGCCCGACTCAACTGGGCCCTTGCGGCCCGACTCAACTGGACAGTACCTATCCAAGATGCAGTACCTATCCAAGATGCAGTACTTATCCAAGATGCAGTACTTATCCAAGATGCAGTACTTA